>NW_017275488.1:246793-247088 GCF_001594065.2 Cyphomyrmex costatus | reverse complement strand
TCTTGAATTCAACGTTCTTTACTTTTAATAACAAATTCTATAAACAAGTTTACGGCACTCCAATGGGTTCACCATTATCACTTATTATTGCTGACATAGTGATGCAGGATCTCGAAGAAATAGCTTTAAAGAATTTAACGGTACAACCTTTGTTTTAAAATTTAAATTGTAATAATGGCTCAATGAATTAAAACTAATGAGAGAACAGGGCTACGAGCCAAAGATTCATTAAAATCTTTAATTTTATTTATTAAAATCTTTAATTTTATTAATTCTAATATATTGCGAAGAATAT
>NW_017275488.1:243213-246685 GCF_001594065.2 Cyphomyrmex costatus | reverse complement strand
ATAAAGAGATATACGCGTGTCTCAGCACTTGCGAGAATTTGCGAATATCAATAGACCTCTGATGGCGGGTCGACGTAGTAATATTCTTCGCAATATTTAGAATAAATAAAATTAAAGATTTTAATAAATAAATAAAAATTAAAGATTTTAATGAATCTTTTGTTCGTAGCCCTGTTCTCTCATTAGTTTTAACCTTTGTTTTATTTTAGATATGTGGACGATGTCGTTCTTGCAATCCCTCCAAATAACATTAATGATACACTTAATAATTTTAATTCTTTGCATGCAAGACTACAATTTACCTATGTTAAAGACTTTATAAAAGAATTTATCTTATTATTAGAATTACTTTGTTGATCGAAAACTATTATAACATCGTATATTAATAATGATTTGGCCATTGATAGTATTAATAAAGAGATGGGATTATATTTCTAAAAATATTAAGATTCCGAAAAACGAATTTGATATTGCAGTCAGACTTGTCTTGAATTCAACGTTCTTTACTTTTAATAACAAATTCTATAAACAAGTTTACGGCACTCCAATGGGTTCACCATTATCACCTATTATTGCTGACATAGTGATGCAGGATCTCGAAGAAATAGCTTTAAAGAATTTAACGGTACAACCTTTGTTTTAAAATTTAAATTGTAATAATGGCTCAATGAATTAAAACTAATGAGAGAACAGGGCTACGAGCCAAAGATTCATTAAAATCTTTAATTTTATTTATTAAAATCTTTAATTTTATTAATTCTAATATATTGCGAAGAATATTACGTAATGTTGGCGTTTCGTCCCGGCTTCCAATACTGGACTCATCAGTAAGGTATTGTAATGGAAGCCTACCTTAGACGCCGGTGTAAGTTATTAAATCGAGATTCTATATAAAGAGATATACGCGTGTCTCAGCACTTGCGAGAATTTGCGAATATCAATAGACCTCTGATGGCGGGTCGACGTAGTAATATTCTTCGCAATATTTAGAATAAATAAAATTAAAGATTTTAATAAATAAATAAAAATTAAAGATTTTAATGAATCTTTTGTTCGTAGCCCTGTTCTCTCATTAGTTTTAACCTTTGTTTTATTTTAGATATGTGGACGATGTCGTTCTTGCAATCCCTCCAAATAACATTAATGATACACTTAATAATTTTAATTCTTTGCATGCAAGACTACAATTTACCATTGAGGTTGGCAAAAATAATAGATTGAGCTTCCTCGACACACTTATTATAGTTGAAAATCAAAGAATAATTTTTGACACGTTTCATAATTCGACATTCTCTGGAAGATTCCTCAATTTTCATTCCAATCATCCCTTTGCCACAAAAAAGGCATAATTATTAGTTTCATTGATAAAATTTTCCAAATCTCACATCCTTGTTTTCAACAAAAAAATTTAATAGAAGCTATTCAAATCTTTCTAAATAATTGTTTTCGTCTTCCTTTCATTTTTTCTACAATTCAACAAAGAATAAAATTCCACGTATATAATAAACATAATAATTATTCACCTAATAATGATAAAATATTTTGCAATCCCGTATGTAAGATCTATCTCAGAAAGTTTCCTTCCTATCTCTTCCATGTTCCACTGTAAATTGGCATATTCCATTCCTAATACTTCAAAAGGGTTTATTAAGAGAAGCAAAGACAAATTAGATTTATTATCAAATCAAAATGTAGTTTATAAAATTTCATGCGATGATTGTGAGGCTAGCTATGTGGGTCAGACTAAAAGAAAATTAAGTACTAGACTTAATGAACATATTTCTGATATTAGAAAAAGGACTGGTTCACCTTCTGTAATAACAGATCATCGCATAAATTATAATCAAAATTTTAATTGGAATGACGTAAAAATTCTTGACAGTGAACCATCATACAATAAAAGATTAATATCCGAAATGATTCACATAAAAAGACAAAAACAGGGTCTTAATAAGCAAAATGACACCGATTCGTTGCCTGATACTTAACTCTAATATTATACAATCCCTTTCCCCTTCTTAATATCTTTCCCTTCCATTCCTTCCCCCCCCCCTTTTTTCTCTTAACTACCCTTCCTCTCGATAACCTCTTTCTTTGTCATCTTCCAGATGTTTTTAAATTTAAACTGTTTTCGGTAGTTAAACTGTTAACATCACTGAGTTTTTCCTTTGTTCACATTTATATCTGTAAAATTTAATTCAAGTAACCAAATGATTAAGGTACGCTATTATTCTTTGTTTTTTGAAGTGTTTTTAATCTTAATTTAATTATTTATCATTAAGTTGAGTAATATAATATATAATATGTGCTATATAATAAAAAAATTTTAATTTTATTCTTACACGCATATATATGATTGTATTTAATACTTCGAGTTTTTCAATCTGTAATTACATTATATATATATATATATATATTTTAACAGATAATGCAATTTCTCTTACGCACACTTAAACTGTTATTTACACTTGCAACTGATTATGATATTCGAGATTCAATAACATGCGACTAATGAGATAGATGACGATTTTCAAGAAATGCTTTTAATATTCGAGCTTCAATTAACATGCGACAAATGAGAGAAATGAAGTTTTACCCACGTCTGTTAATTTTTTATCGGTTGATATGCGTTTTATTAGTTATACATCTTTTGTTTTATATGCGTCAATATTTTTTATGTCTTTATATACTATGGCATTGATAATGACCCGATAGGGATCGAAACGTTTATCTATATTTGTTTATTTATCTATTCGTTATTTCGTTATATAATATAATGTCATTAAATTCTTATGGTTTAAATTAAAACTTTACTTTCATTATTTATAATATTTAATTTATGGCTCGTAGTCCTGTTATTTTCGATGTCTTTTTGAATTTGTTGTGCCTTGTTATTTTATAATTTTTAATAATGATTGTTTTTATTTACAGAAGCAAATTGTATGACATTAGATCAATTGCAGAATTATTTCAGCGAGGAGGAAGCTCTGTTCCACAATTATTCGCCTAATAATGTTGAGACAGCGAGTTAAAAATTTTAATCAGACGCTACTGAAAATCTAACAAATTATGTGTAATATACAGGTGGGACAAATAACATAAGTCACTTGTAATATATAGTTAAATAAAGATATAATCATATAGCAATTGTTATTGCTTTCTAATTCTCTCGCAAATAATTGCATCCTTGATTTCAAAGCAGATGCACTCCTCATTCTTAGTATTTCTTTCTACATTTTTGCATGAAATTAAACATATACATTAGAAAATGAAGAATTATTTCCAAGGTCTCCTTTGAGAAACATAAAATAAATACATATCAGGAGACGCGGTAGCGTCTCCGGCCATGTTCAAAAAAACTGTGAACGCTACAAGTCTCTTATCCCGAGCCACCAAAGTCCATTTTTGGGAGGTGCATAACTATTAAAATATAAAAAATTTTGAATCGAACGTCATATGTCCTGAAAGGCGG
>NW_017275488.1:229745-236857 GCF_001594065.2 Cyphomyrmex costatus | reverse complement strand
TTAGATAATCATTTTAATTTAGAAAGGTTCAAATTTTTGGGGTTAATTTTCAAAGGTTGAAATTTATTGGGTTTTTTATTTTGTGGTTAGGTAATCGTTTTAATTTAGATTTTACTTATATGTAGATATGTTAATTTTGAATTTGCACCTTGAATAAACTATCATTTACTTTTCGTGGTACATATTCAACATAGAAAATATTCGTTATATGTACGTTCACTTTGAACTGGCAGATTTAGTAATATATCAGTTACTTTTCGTGGTAATATATTATATTAGATAATATCATTTAAAGTATTAAAGGTTTAAATTATTAGGTTACATTATTAGATAATCATTTTAATTTAGAATGATACAAATTTTTGGGGTCAATTTTCAAAGGATGATATTCATATAAGAGCTTTTAAAAATAGAGTTACAAAAGATTTAGGAAACGTTCCGAAACTGCATATTAATTAATTCTCAATAAGAAGTTTAATTCTATCTTGAATTTTAAATTAAAATGTGTATAACTTTATAAAAAGTTAAAATTAAGATATACATAAGACTTTCTTTTCTTCTCAAAATAACTTCGACAAACCACTGCGTTTTTCAAATATAAATAAAACACGAAACTGAACGTACATCATAAATTTATAAAGATAACTGTAATTTATTATAATTTTCTTGTAAAATAAAATTGCTTTAAATATATTAATAGATATATCCAAAATTAGATTTCAAATACCATATTTAAAAAATCTTATCAAAATTGCAGGAATATATTTCGATAAATGTTCCGTTTAAACCAAAATAAAGCAAATTGCAAATTTAAATTCTATAATGAAATTTAAATTCTATAATGACAGTTCTCAATATTAGAACATAAAGTATCGTTATACGGACTTTAGGAGTCCTTTATAACAGCCGCTTTTGTAATGGCTGCTTTACTTATTTATACAGACTTCTAGATTATATAATGTCATAATAGTGCAATAGAACTAATATAATATGTGCAAACAGGAAATTTTTTTATTATATGCTGACTACTACGCAAGCTAAGCGCGAAGTACACTGTAGTCGCAGTGTGTTCACCATCGCCGAACCTATCATTCTGTTGTATTCTCCGTGAACGCTATATATGTATTTCTCTCAAGTGGAATTCACTGTTTAATTACAACACATATACATATATCACCATAAAAACGAAGATTTTTTAAAAATATATTTTTTTACATATGTAAATACGTTAAGTATATTTTCAAACGCAATTTAGAATAGTGTACATTAGAATACAAGATAATTGTGGAAAAGTTTGTGTTGAAAGTTATTAAAAATAAAATCATACACACAAGCACAGACACTTTATTAATAAATAAAGAGAAAATTAGTTTTGTGCGGCGACGAATACAGTGATTAATCAATTTTGAAGAAGAAACCGAATTTAAGAATAACCAACGTCATTTCTTTGTTTTTTCAGGTATAAAAAAAAGTCAAATTGTAACTCATTGTGATGCATTATAGAATTAAAATCATGAAAGTAAAATTCATTTTATCAAATCATTTTATTTGACGGTATAAAAATGTATTTGTATCTTTTAAAGTTTTATTCATAAAATTTCTATTCATATATACGTATTATCATAGATCATGTGATCTTTTTGAGGGACAATCAGATGAAAAACAAGTGAACTTATGTATTCCTTACCTACATATATTTTGAGAGAGATATTTTCTCATTATTCTTACTATTTTAGAAGATTTGATGAGAGATTGTTTTTTTCACATAGAAGTAAGTTTTATTGGTTAATGTAAAACTCTCGGAAGAACCAGATTGATAAGATACAGCCTATTAAATTTAACATAAATTGTACAGATGGAAATTATAGCATTGATATCAGTCCTCAACAAATCCTTGACAAAAAAGTTGATTTCATGGATGTCACTAATGATAAGTGGTTTGTGAATCTTAGTAATGAAATCATTCCAAAAGAAATATCGAATCTTTTACAGTTAGGTGGCAATTTCAGTTTGCCTGTTTCCATTATTAAAATGATAATATTCATAATTTCACCAAGGATGTTGAATGTATAAAAAATAAACATAGTAACAAAATTCTACCAGAATTATGTAACGTTATAATTCCTGGTTTACATAAATTATTACATCAAAATAAATCTAAGAAATTTATAGAGAAAAACATTGTTCAGTTATGTATATAGATCCACAAAAAAATTCTGTAAAGAACATCCAAACATTATATTTACTAAGGCAGACAAAGGAAATGTTACGGTTGCATTAAACAAATTAGATTATATGGAAAAAATGGAAACATTATTAAAAGATGAAGATACTTATATTATTAAAAAAGATCCTAGTAAGGTTTTGGAAAGAAAGGTCAATGAAATGGTTAAAAAATGGGAAAAGAAAGAATATATTAGTACTAGTAACTCATTGTTTCTAAAATCTGGTGATGCCTGTATTCCTAAGGCTTACGTCCTTCCTAAGATTCACAAATTAAATCATCCATTTAGAATCATTATCTCATCTGTTAACACTGTGTTGTATCCGTTAGCTAAGTTTCTCATGAAGATCATATCATCGAGTATTCCTAATAGTGTAGGTTTCGTTAATAATAGTTTCGAATTGCATGACAAATTGATGGATATTGTTGTGAAGGAGTCAGATGTATTGTTTTCTTTGGACGTAGTATCATTATTCACCAATGTTCCTACGGATCTCGCATTGAAGGGCATTGAGAAGAGATGGAATTAATTGAAAAATCTACCATCATACCAAAAGATGAATTTTTGAATGCCATAAATTTTATATTAACATCAAATTATTTTACGTTTAATAATGTAGTTTACAAACAAATTTTTGGTACACCGATGGGTTCCCCTTTGTCTCCAATTTTAGCGGATATAGTGATGCAGGATTTGGAGGTGAATGTTAGAAGTGTGTTGAATATATGTCTATTTATTACAGATATGTATATGACATTTTGATTATGGCAAAAAGAGAAGAAGTAAATAAGATTTTTGATGTTTTTAACAGTTATCATGACCGATTAAAATTCACTATAGAACACAAAAATAATAGAAGTATCAATTATCTAGATTTATCTTTAATTGTGGTGGAAAATAAGTTGATCATAGATTGGTATCGTAAAAGTACGTTTTCAGGTCGTTATCTTTCTTTTCATTCGAACCATCCAAATTGTATAAAAAGAGGAATTGTTTATGGAATGGTTGATAGAGCTGTTCTATTGTCACATCCGTCCTTTTTCAGTAAAAATATTTGTTCGTGCACTGATATGTTGATAGAAAATGGTTATCCGTTGGACTACACATTTAATATCATTAATATAAGGATCAAAAGCTTACTTGCAATGGGTAAAGATTCTTTTGTAAATAATGATAATGTCTCTCTCAATAATAATAAAAGATAAAAAATAAAAATAAAAATAAGAATAAATATCATTTAGTCATTCCCTATATTAAAGGCGCATTTCTGAAAGAGTCGTTGGTTTCATTAACAAATCTGATACTGTGATAGGTCATCGTACTTTGAATAGATTGGACAAGTTTGTAAAGGTACAGAAAGATATTACCAGTAGGAATTGTAAGAGCCATGTTGTCTATAAGGTAGAATGCAAAGATTGTGATTCGACATATGTGGGTCAAACAAAAAGACAGTTGGAAACTAGAATTAAGGAACACAAAAATAATATAAGATTGGATTCGTCTAGGCACTCAGTCATTTCTCAGCACATCATTGATTATGATCATAGTTTTGATTGGGAAAGGGTTGATATTATGGATCATGTGGAACACAACTATAAAAAAAGATTGATTTCAGAGATGTTACTTAAAGAACAACCTAAAGGATTAAATTATATGAGAGATACTAAGTTATTAAGCGATTCTTATTCCGCTTTATTAAATGAGATTTCGATACTGAAATATTCGAACCATTAAGTATTTATAATTCTATTATTGTTAACAAATTATAATGTAGATTCTTATGTATAAATTTTGATGTAATCCAATAAGCTTATCGTTCCTTCCGTCATTGACAATCAATTATATTAAAGTTTGTCTTTAAATTGTCGTTTGACTTTCATATGTTTCTGTACATTGTCATTACGTTAATATCATTCGATGTTTCAACATGTTCTCTGTTCTTCTTCTTTTTAATTTGAAAAGATATTTCAATGGTTTGACAATGTAAGTTTTTACTGCTTAGCAATAAAATTAAATTAAGATAAAATAGTGACTAAAATTGTATTCTTATTTGTATACTTAGATTGTTTTTGACATAATTGAATTTTCGCATTTCAACGATCAAATTCTATTGGATTGCAATATGACGAACTGGATTGATGTGGTTGAAATTTGAATTAAAAAGAAGAAAAAACATCAAAAGAATGTTGTAAAATCAAGATCTTATATAAAAATTTATACGGAATTAAGTAATCGTTTTCCTCTCATCAAAAATAACGATTGTAAATTATTATTCTACACTGAAGAAGGCTCTGTGAAGCTGAAACGTTTGTAAATGTATAGTTTGTAATTTTATATTATAAATTAAATTTGATCAAAAGCATTTCAGTTATAGTGCTTATGTTATTAATTTGTCAACTTTTTGTGCTCGTACTGGTCGGATACTTAATGATTTATACGTATTATAATCTGTTTTAATCAAAGACATTATCATTATATATGTAAAAAAAGGCGAGGGATTGTGAACATGTAATCACACAAATAAAATAATACTATTTTTACTCTTTAGAGTAAAGGTCAGGTAGTGTTAACACTTTCTGTATATTCACAACATAATCCGATATAAATACATCGGTCAGTGTAACATTATTAATACATAATTGTAGATTACATATATTAACAGTGCGCAATGATACATATTAAAGCTGTTATACACAAATCAAATTAAATTAACGTAAAAAAGTATGTTTAATACATTATAAATATAAAAACGGATTCAATCATGACATTCTCAATACATTTTATCTGTAAGTAAAATCTGTTTATATAATTTGCAATATTTGCATTTTATTTTACACAGATAAAATCAGTGTACAATAGCTTTAATATGCACTGGTGCATGCGTCCAGCCGAGTTCGCTATAGGATAAATATCATTACGTAAGATCTTCATGAATAAATTTTTTGAATTTGTGCATTAGTTCAAAGAAAATCCTTTCAAAACAGCAGGTTTATGTTTTGACAACAATGCTTACAATTACTTCACTCTCCCACGTATAAATTATGTAAATAATAATCTTAGACTCGTGTTCAGAACGCGAATATATACTCTTTTATTTGAAATTCTATAGTGTACGTAATTTTAACTACATATTAAATATGTATTAACATTGTAAAGCGTGTTCTGAATACGAGCCTTAATTTTTTAATATTGAATATCTTTACGTTAAAAATTCAGTACACTCTATATACAATGCTGTGCCTTTTAAATATAAGATATATTTTTAAGTGCCAAAAATAATCTTAATTCTGATCCAAACATTGAGATTGCGCAAATAGTAATTATTGTGACGCCACTCGAACGAAATTACATACTAGCTATTCGTAAGCGACAGTTCTAATGTTTGCGATGAACGTTCTATTACGCCACGGGAAATCAATGGTCCGCATTTTAGCTTATGTTTTACGCCATTTGACTTTACACTCTGAATTTTCTTTGTTTTGCTATCTTACGTGTCTATGTTGATAAAAAGGCTACCATTAATTTTAATAGATAGCTCCTTCCAAAATATTTAATGAAATTATTATACGATTATTATATTATTATAACACAACTTTTTCATAGAATGAGATTCGGCCACACGATTGAAGACTCTCGGAAGAAATATCCCGAAATCACGGATGAAATTTTGAATAGTCTGCAAAAATGGGCGAATGATTTAGGCCTTCCCAATATTCCCGAAGAACAACTGGCATTATTCGCACACAGTTGTTACTTCGACATGGAGGCCACAAGACGATGCATGAACGTTTATTACAAAATGCGAGCCACGAGCCCGGAATTTTTTAACAGTAGGAATTCCAACAGTTTGCAACTCACCCTGAAAACTTTGTACGTACTTATCAGCACTTCTTAAATAATTTTTATTCACGTAAAAAATAAATAAAAAATTAAATGAAAGCTTTATTTCGCAAATAAAAGGGAAATGGTTTAAGAGAAGCACTTCATATATCGTGATGAAAATTAATGTAATTTTTTAGGAATTTTTTGGATAGAACAATTTAATTTACCTTGACCTTGACAAATGTTATCCAAATAATAATTTTGAACAGCATTCAAGAGATTTTAGCCGTCGATAGCACACCTAAGATAATGTTAAATGCCGGCGTAACTTTCAAGCATTATAACTCGAAAAGTATACTCCATGAAAAAATATTTTATCAGGTAATTATGCACTTTAGGGGACCCAGCTCCGATGACCTTGACCGTGACATATGTTGTCAAGGTCATGATTGTGAGCAACTTTGCCTTAACAATTAGGCGGCGGTCTCTTATAGTTTCTGAGATATTTAGACCAAAAAGTCTAATTTCGTATAATATAATGATATGTCTTTTCGCTTTCGGTAAATATCTAGAAAATAAAAAATGGGAAACACCTACTTTGTAAAGTACCGAATGTTGCGAAGTATACGATGTTAAATACTATTCTGCATCCCCTCCCCCTATGTAAATGTGTTAAATCTTCTACGCGAAGCAACTCTCATCCCCCTCCCCCCTATGCACGGGCACACGACTTCCATGGTAAATATCTAGAAAATGGGAGGCATCTACTTTGTTTGTAAAGTAACTTTCACTCCTCCCCCTGCACAGGGGCACACGACTTCTACGATTGTACTGTTGCTATGATAGTACTGTCGGGGCAGACTTCTGACGACGTTGTGGGTGCGGGGAGGGGGAGGCAAAGGCCACCCCTTGCACCCGCCCGTGTGTGTGTGTGTGTAAAATATCAAGCAATAGACTCATAATCGTTATATAACGAATGGAACAAACACACACACACCGTCGACAGAGGTCTGCTCCGACAGTACTATCATAGCAATAGTATAATCGTAGAAGTCCTGTGCCCTG
>NW_017275488.1:227045-229655 GCF_001594065.2 Cyphomyrmex costatus | reverse complement strand
GATATCATACGTATATTGCAGAAATGAAACGTATATTTTAGAACTATGATCGTTAATAACTTTTTAACGACGGACGAGCGACGGGAATGGTCAATGATATTGACCTTCTTGAGGGTCAAGGTCAAGGTCACTCGGAAGTCATTTGAGGCTGACAGTGTAAAGCGAAATATTTACGCAGTAGGTTTCACTACTGTTAAAAATAACTTCAACGCTTAATATCTCAAAAACTATAAGAGTCCGCCACCTAGTTATTAAGGCAAAGTTGCTCAGAATCATGACCTTGACAACATATGTTAAGGTCAAGGTCATCGGAGCTCGGTCCCCTAAAGTGCATAATTACCAAAAAAATTGATGTGATTTTGTGACCTGACCTTGGCGACGCCACCCCAGGTCAAACGGATGTGATTAGTAAATAGATCTTTTTGAACCCTACAACTTTTGTCTGAAACACTTTTCTGTAACATTTATACTTTTCATGATATTCAGGTGTTCCGGCACTTTCCGAACACCCTGTATATTGCCAATAAGTTCTGCTTAACGATCTACAATAAAATCATCTATAACTACGTCAATTCTTCGAATTTCGTTCTAAAACTCAAGAGATATATTTTTGATGGATTAAATTATTAAATTATGCAAAAAATTTCGATTTTTTTTACCTATTACATGAGGTGCCCCCCTTAATCTTTCGCGATGCATATGTGTAATTCTTATATCGCAGATACGAAAAATCGCGGAAATAATTTGAAAAAAGTGTAATATTTGTTTACGCAACTCGAGCTTTTCAATTCGATGCGACTATGTTAACGAAAATATTATTGTCTATATCTTTGTTCCAATGATTAATTGTTACAAAGGCTACGTGGATGCAAAATGATTTTTTTCTGCCTTAATCAATCTTATTTTTTCTCTTTTAATCCGTTTCTTTAATTGCCTACCAATATAGTACTTTGGTATTTAATATCAGAGCTGGACATGTATTTAAAATATTTTTTTATTTGAAAACAGCATTTGTAAGACAATTATATCACGTATTTTGTATTTCAGCCGAGTACATGAAAATATTCTGTATTTTATATTTTATGGAAGTATATAAAAGTATTTTGTATTTCACAATTAATACAATAAAAGAATGAAAGTATTTTGTATTTTAAGTGTTAAGATTGACGATTAATGTTATTATTTAAATTATGAAATACATAAAGCTTTTAACCTTTCAATTTTAAATACAAAATACGTAATATTTTTATGTACAATGCTGAAATATAAAATACAAAATCTACTTTTATTGCAAAACTATGTATTTTAAATAAAACATATTGTATTTTAAATACATGTCCAGCCCTGTTTAATATGACTGCATTAGAAATCTTTAATGCTATATTTATCCCGCGTCGGTCTATTTACGACGCACTTATTTAGTACTGATAAGCGTTTTAATAACTAACAAAAATCTTTTATTTTTGATCCCGCTTTCTTGATTCTAAAAAAATTATTTGATTAGATTCAGAGTTTGCATAATTGCAATTAAACTTAAGCGATATTTGTGCAATAAATAACGGCAACGAATTTAATACATTAAAATATGCTCAAAAAGTTTAACTTTTATTTATGTTGAAGAGAGAACTCAATACTTCCCAAGCTGGATCAAAATGGTAACCGGATAATTTTGCAACGAATAATGGATCCACGACCATCTCAGTTCATGATAAATGACGGTATCAAGCTACTGTTGATGAGCATCGACGCGAGTCTCTATATGAACGGTTGTTCGGAGGGATATATATTTTTGTTTGACATGATTAATATGCGATTTGGTCATTTGTTCAAATTTTCGATAAACAGCTGCCGCAAATTATTCGAATACATTCAAGAAGGCATGCCAGTGAGGCTTAAAGGCATCTACATGGTGAACGCAAACTGGATCGTGGACAAAATGATGGTGCTTATGAAACCATTCATAAAGCAAGAGCTATTCGAAATAGTAAGTTGATTTACAATTTCCGCCCGGATGCAGAATGTGACCAAGATTGATAAAAAGCATTTTAACAGCGTTCCTCTACTAAAAAAAAGCGTTTTAATATAATTTTGTAAACGTATTTTTTACAACACTAGCACGTTTATAGGATTTTGGGATTAAAACTGTAGGGCATCAAAGCGCCAAGGCGGTGCTATAGTTTTAATAAAAATTAAAGAAATTATATAATTTAATTCTTTCGTGTCTGGGATGGCATATAGTATATGTGATAAGTCTTTAAAAATTCATATTTTTCACAAAAATAAAGATAGCTTCTTTCTTCATTTTAAAAATAAAGATAAAACTTTTCATAAAGTAATCAACACAATTTTTGCTTCTACAGAAATTCGTAAAATGAGGGAAAAATGACGAATATATCTTCCATAAAAATTAAAATAGCGAGTTTTCTCTGGACTCATTTTGAAGAGTAACGTAAGAGCTTTTATAAGAAAAATCGCAGGGTTGGCAACGTTACCTCATAAAAATAACTAGTTACCGTTACCGTTCTTTTTCCTGAAAAGTAATTCGTTACCGTTACTCGTTACTGATTTGCAAAAGTAACTCGTTACCATTCCTTTACTAAAAAACATAAC
>NW_017275488.1:225451-226893 GCF_001594065.2 Cyphomyrmex costatus | reverse complement strand
ATTCTTCTTCTGGTAATCGTAAAATATCTTACACAGTTTTAATTATATTTTATATTAATTGACTAAATAATTTTAATCATGGACTTGTTGCTTTATTTGTATTTTTGACAAGGTAATAGAACTTTTGTATTTATTTATTATTTTTTATTGTTTGTAATTTTATTAATTCGTATATAATTTTCATTAGGATCAATTTATACTTATTATTTCAACATATGACTATTGCTATACCGAATACTTTATATCAGAAGAAGAATGAGTTCACTATTCATTTTAATTCCAATATAATCTAAAAAAATATGTAACATTGAAAATGACGTGATCGGAGTCGAAACGTCTGTTAATTTGTAATTTTTAAAGATCTTATTAAAACGTTTTAAGTTTTAAATAATTGAAGTATTTTGTTGATAAATTTACTTGCTCTTTGCCCTTCTTATTTTGTATTGTACATATATGTATATGTATATAGATTACAATCTACTTGAAAGTATGAAGGCTGAAACTTGAATTCTAAGGGCCTAAAGAAGAAGAAAAAGAAAGTATGAAGGCTAGGAATGCTTCGAAATATTTGTAGCCTAATCCAGACAGTACACAATATTTATAAAATATTTACAAAATATTTTAAGATGTATTTTTAATATTTTGTAAATATTTTTGTGGTCCTATAGATTGCAAAGATTATATTTATTATAAATATTATGGAATATTTATCGTACATATTGTAGTAAATAAATACTATAAAAATACTTAATAAGATATTATAATCTAAATAAAAAATATTTACTAGAAAAATATTTTTTTTTTATTTATATTCATCATAAGTTAAATTAAGTTATATAAAATGTTTAGTTTATTTTAATGTTTTCAAATAAAATTTATACATAGAATATGTATAAAAAATATATATATGATATATTATTTCTTTCTACATTTGCAAGCCAATGTTGTTTTCTTTCAATATTTCTTGGCAGGCGATGCATCAAATGTCCCATTTTCCACGAGTTGGACATTTCAACACACAACAGTAAATTTTATGTATTCTGTAAATAATGTGTTTTGCACAATAAAATTCCTTTTATGATTAACATATTGTAAGAATATTATTAATTGCTAGATTAGAGAGCTACTTATGGATTTTACACTTTAAACAAATATGAATTTGACGAGTTGCAACACGATAATAATTTAATTTAATCGACTATCCTTGTGTCCTTTAAAAGGGTATATAATACGTATGTATACGCAGGGAATGGAAAGTTACTTTTTAAAAGTAACTAGTTACAGTTACTCGTTACCGAGTAAAAAATGTAACTAGTTACAGTTACAGTTATCGCTTTTTAAAAGTAACTCGTTACAGTTACCGTTACTTGAAAAATAACTTTTCGTTACTTTTCCGTTACTTTTTTAAAATCAATTTAAAAATGTACTTTTGCATTTTTTTT
>NW_017275488.1:224686-225280 GCF_001594065.2 Cyphomyrmex costatus | reverse complement strand
CCAACCCTGAAAAATCGCTATTTATAATTTCAAAATTAACACTATACATACATTTGAGTGCAAAATTGTTACCCTTTTTGACAAGATTAATGTAATATTTATGATATTCATCATTGGTCAATAAGATGCTATTAATAGAATAGGGCGAAGCTTCCGTCAGTTTTAACTTTGAAATAATACAAAAATTTACAATAGCAAACAATCTTTTTGTAGTGACATGCTTATAATTACAATCATGATTTTTGTTTGAGAGCACAAACACAATCTTTAAATAATTAACATGTTCTGTTCAGGAACATGTTAATTATTAAGAATTATCGCGAAAATTGGATGAAAAAGCCCTGCTCTATCTTAGTACTTATTTCGTCGATAAATCTAATCAGAGGGATAAGTAAAAAAGAAAGAGTAAAAAGAATATATGATGGAGAAGAAAGGGAAGCGGATCGATTGAAATACTTGAAGATCCCAAGACCGATTAAATTTTATAAACGCGACTCAGCTTCAGAGAATAATTAATTACTATATAGATTCTACTCTTTTTGTAACTATCAATTTTTAATTTAAAATAGATTAAAAATTATATTTAAAAAATAA
>NW_017275488.1:175516-222968 GCF_001594065.2 Cyphomyrmex costatus | reverse complement strand
TTTGAGAGCACAAACACAATCTTTAAATAATTAATATGTTCTGTTCAGGAACATGTTAATTATTAAGAATTATCGCGAAAATTGGATGAAAAAGCCCTGCTCTATCTTAGTACTTATTTCGTCGATAAATCTAATCAGAGGGATAAGTAAAAAAGAAAGAGTAAAAAGAATATATGATGGAGAAGAAAGGGAAGCGGATCGATTGAAATACTTGAAGATCCCAAGACCGATTAAATTTTATAAACGCGACTCAGCTTCAGAGAATAATTAATTACTATATAGATTCTACTCTTTTTGTAACTATCAATTTTTAATTTAAAATAGATTAAAAATTATATTTAAAAAATAAAAAACTTGTATATTCTTGATTAAACTCGAACCGAAATTGTAAAAACAAATCAAAAACACTTAAATTCATATGTACAGTTACGTATGCACCGAGAATATGCATTTCTGCGCATTAACGTTAAGAAGATACTCGTACATTGACATTTCTGGTTTCATCGGCGGTTACGCCGACGCAGCGGTTTACAAGTTGACTTAAACTTTCGTCATTCCCGCAGATTCACATTTACACGGATGACATCTCTGACGTGTATTCTCGAATATCGCCCGAATATCTGCCGAAAGACTTTGGTGGGGAATTGGACTGTATCGCAAACCTTCATAGTAAGTACAACGGCAACTCTTGCGCAACAGTAAATAGCACCAAAAGATATCTACAACATGTTAAAGACTTTATAAAAGAATTTATCTTATTATTAGAATTACTTTGTTGATCGAAAACTATAACATCGTATATTAATAATGATTGTTTTTATTTATAGAAGCAAACTGTATGACATTAGATCAATTGCAGAATTATTTCAGCGAGGAGGAAGCTCTGTTCCGCAATTATTCGCCTAATAATGTCAAGACAGCGAGTTAAAAATTTTAATCAGACGCTACTAAAAATCTAAAAAATTATGTGCAATATACAGATGTTACAAATAACATAAGTCACTTGTAATGTATAAATCATATAGCAATTGTTATTGCTTTCTAATTCTCTCGCAAATAATTACATGCTTGATTTCATAGCAGATGTACTCCTCATTCTCCGTATTTCTTTCTACATTTTTGCATGAAATTAAATATATACATTAGAAAATGAAGAATTTTTTCCAAGGTCCCTTTTGATAAACATAAAATAAATACATATATAAGAGTTTTTAAAAATAGAGTTACAAAAGATTTAGGAAACGTTGTTCCAAAACTGCATATTAATTCTCAATAAGAAGTTTAATTCTATTTTGAATTTTAAGTTAAAATGTGTATAACTTTATAAAAAGTTAAAATTAAGATATATAAGATTTTCTTTTTTTCTCATAATAACTTCGACAAACCACTGCGTTTTTCAAATATAAATAAAACACGAACTGAATATCATAAATTTATAGTATAAAGACAACTGGAATTTATTATAATTTTCTTCTAAAATAAAATGACTTGAAATATATTAATAGATATATCCAAAATTAGACTTCAAATACCATATTTAAAAAAATCTCATCAAAATTGCAAGTATATATTTCGATAAATGTTCCGTTTAAACCGAAATAAAGCAAATTGCAAATTTAAATTCTATAATGACATAGTTCTCAATATTAGAACATAAAGTAAATTAACGAATATAACCACCGTTTACTCTACAAAAAATTTTCTTTGCAAATGTGTGTAACAAAGAGATATTTATTTATATTTATTTATTTTAAAAGTTAATATAAAAGCCCTTTAAAAATCATATTGTCTAAAAAATTTTTTATCGTCAGTAACTACGAACAATGTCGATGATTATCTCTGATCGGTAAACCTGACAGGAATATTATCGACTATATATAAATTATCGTCAGATAGTAATTACGATAGTAATTTGTAATTACCGACCGAGAAAAAAAATTCAATAAAATTTTCAAAAAACTTTAAAATATCAGCAGAATTATGTAATTAGATAAAGAAGACAATCAAAATTCTCATATTTAATAAATTTAAATTTTTTTAAACTTTATGCAAAAAACTTTTATTACAAACGTAGATACAGAGAAACTCAAATTAATAAAATTTAAATTAATAAAATATTAAAGACTACGTGATTAAGAGATACAAACCAAAATTTTGAATTTTGCAATTTTATAAGCTGTATATATTATAATTTTTTTATTTTGGCTAAAAACATAACTATTGTGTCGAGAACATAAAGTAACGCCATCTATGGAGACTGTTCCTTTTCAAAAAGGAAAAATCAGAAAGCTAAATGAGAATTCTCGACATCTACAGAATCACACCTATGCAAATACGAGTTCGCGTGCTGTTCGCATCATGTTTACACTTGTTTATACATAACCTTTCACATCTTTCGAGCATTAGAAAGTGGAGATGCGAAAACATCTTATTGATATCTACTTTGTTTCGGAGATACTCGATCTGGCAATGCCGCATACGATTGACACCGCTCGCTGTCTTCGTTTCGTATATCGCGATTTCATCTGAAAATTTCTTTTATTCTAAATATAACGTCAACCAATACGCGATTAAAGTAATAGTGAAATTATGAAAATAATTCAGTAATTTAATAGAGAGAGAGAGAGAGAGAGATATTTAATCCATCGTTATGTAACATCGGCTATCGAATTCAATTGATGTGTTGCTAACTCGTAAATCTAGTTGAGCAATTTTAGAAATAATCGTGCAAAATGTTAATTTCGAGATTACTACATGAGATTAGTAGAAAGTGGTTTAACATACGAAAAACCACCGGACAGAGCGTACAATCTGCGAAAGATACAGTTTTTCGTGGTGGTGTTGTTATCATTAGCACTGTCTTAATAGTCTGGCTGTCTATATTTCTTTACACGGTTTTTTACTACTCTTACATGCCCAGCATGTCCTATGTACGCCCTGCACATTTGCAATTCAAGTAAGTTCTACATTTTGTGTTAGTTTAGAAGTATGATGAGTACTTTTCAAAGATATCAAAGTCGAAGTAGTGAGCAAAGTCCACAGCATGCTACTTTCGTACAGCTAATATTCATAAAATAACATTTATGTCTAATAACATTTAATGTTTGTCGATAGATGACTGAAATAGTAATATCAAATTATATTAAAATATTTTATTACTTATATTTACAGAATTAATACAGAATAATACAGAATTCTAATACTTATATTTATTTAGATCATGTAACGAGAACAAAGGAATTTGTAGCTTTCCGCAAGCTTATGTACAGCTGACTAAAAAGCAGCAACTTCTTATGGTAGGACAGCCATACAAAATAAATCTACATTTAGAAATGCCAGAATCGCCAGCGAACAAAGAGCTCGGTAAAGTTTTCAATTGTATTGCTGATTTTGTAACAATATAATGTTCTATTAAATGTTAATTTTCTCTCAAGGTATGTTTATGGTTTGCGCGCAGTTACGGAGTCGTGATAGCCATCTCATAGACCATACGTGTAAATCAGCTATGTTACATTATCGTAGCAAATTATTACACACGCTTACAACTCTCATGTTTTCACCTATGATGATTTTTGGGAACATTGAAGAGAAGCAAGACGTTGTTCTTGAATTGTTTAATAACTTTGAAGAGGATCAGGTAAAAATATTAGTAAGATTTTGTGAGTTTAATTTAGTTTGTAATTTTATAAGAAGCATCTACTATCGAGATGTAATTTCAAATATTCCAGAACCATCCAGTAACAATTATATTTATTGAGATTCAATCACGGCATATAGAGTTCTATTCTGCCAATCTGATGATAAATGCTCATTTATCAGGACTACGTTATTGGATGTTTTATTGGCCAATTCTATCAGCCTGTATTGGAATTGGTACAAACTTATTTTTTATAATGCTTGTGTGCACCTTGTCGTACATACATTTTGGAATTGAAGATGAAAATTTTAGTTATGAAAAGAGCGAGACGGAGGATGATAATGACCTCAAGAATGATTGTAAGTTTCTTACAATGTGTTAAATTTATAACATATGATTTCAGAATTATTAAGAAAATTATCTTTTAAAGTGTCAGATACATCATCTCAGGAAGATACATTATCCGTAACAGACCTCAAAAGTGAGGAGAAGAGCATAGAAGAAGAAAAACTTGTTAAGGGAGAACCGAGTTATATCCAGGAAATTTCCACGCTAATGGCTGAGTCATCGAGTAGCGCTTTGGCTAAATAATTAATTATTACGCTTATAGAAACGAGATTAAGTCTGTGTAATATATAAAAATGAATTTTACAAATGATTAATTATATTTATAATTATTAAGAGTAATTTATAATTATTGAGAAATATTAATAAGGAAAAAGGTTATTGAAATAAAATGCATTTTTTTATTTTCCACACGCCTTATATCTAATATCTTTAAACTACATTTATATACGCTACTATTTCCGAGATACCTCTTGACGTCTATCAATATGTCGATCCTACATCAAACTATGTTACAGCAGCAGAAATGCATATGCGTCCTGATGGCACTCAAGGACGGCGAGTTTTTGCAGCATCCTTTGCTCTAGCGCTTCTGCAGAATTCTTGCTTCTAAAAATATAGTTGATACACGACTTCAATTCCAATCATATTTTTTGCATAAATATTTTATGCTTTTGTACTCAACTCTTAATATGATCGAGAATTATTTAAATCGAGCATCTGAATTTTTATTTATTTTCAAGACATTTTTTAAATTACTTCTCGTCCGTACAATATACTTTGGTCTAGCCTGTGTTTTGGATAAGGATTTATGATTGGAAAAATTTTTTGTTTCTCATCCTACGAAGCGTTAAAAAAGTTTTATGAACCCCTGGCCTCCGGCAACCCACAATACAACCGAGCCATGCTGGTTAGATTCATTTATCTTTCAGGAAGGAATTGATTTCATTAAGAAACAAGACACCAATGATACCAAACTGCGGCGCGTTTCATTGAAAAGTTATAATAATAAAAAAGTAATGGAAGTCTGATGTATCTTATATTAACATAATGCTGTTCTCATATTTCAAACATAAATTTGTAGTAACAGATGTTAAGTATAAAAAATTAAATTATCCCACGTTCATATAGTATTCTGTGACATTAAAAAAATTTTTGGATTCTCTCTTGCTTGATACATATGCATATAAAGTTTTCATTTTTAGAAAATATTTTCACATCTTGGAAAGTAGTCGTCTGATAATTGAAAGATATTCGAGTTTTAAACTATGCAAAATATTATTCTTCAGAAGATGCAAAAACATCCGTCGACCTTCGTATACAACGTGATACTGGTTTCACAGGAAGTGTCAAGATCTCAGTAGATTATATCAGCGTAGCGACTAGGGGACCTCAAGAAGCACTGCATTTTCGGATAATCTCTCGAGGGATAAACCGAAGGCATAATTCGGACGCATCGGTGACGCGTTGAGAGACACTGCCTCCTCTGCCTCGAATGACTGGTCGGTTAAGTCGAGATACCGGTCCCATCGTAGAACTAGCCAGGGCTCGCGAGAACCAAGTGTAGCGATAGTCATTCCAGCTTCCGTGAGATCTCATGCACGAGCGCGCGCGCGCGAGTGCGTGCGTGTGCGAGTGCGTGAAGAGCCAAGAAAAAGGAGATGAGGCGCGCGCGGCGACTCATAGAGAAGGGGATAGGAAGCTGCAGGGACTGGACGTCGGAGGAACGGGGTCCAAAAGGAGAAGAGAAAGAGTAAGAGACTGGGAGAGCGCGCGGAGAGATAATTTAACAACCGTGTACAGGCGTTGGTCGTGGTCGGCCGGTTGTGCCCGGCTTCGGTCGTCCTCGCGGAGGCTCGTGAAGGTTCGGGCACGCGAGAACCACGCGCATCAAGGTCGCGGCCATCCACCTTTCCCTCGCGGCAAGTGCACGCGCAGGCTACGCCGTCTCTAACGCCGTACGTCGACGTCGGGGTCCGGCCGACCCGGCGGCCAACGCCGCAACCAAGATGACCGGCTGTCTCGATCCCCAGGGACGCAGCCGGCGATACATAGGCTTCCACGAAGAACAGTGCGGTGATCTTCTCTCTCTCGATTAACATCGCGAACAAGAATCTTTTTCATTATCCATTAGCTTAATTCAATTTCTTTGCGCTCTGCTCTTCTCGTGGGATCTTCTGAGGATCTCATTGTTCTGCGTATAACAATTGTTAAATCTTTGTGGAAATAAGATACTTTTACGAGACATTAGTTTTATTAACGACTTTTTTATACGGATTGCAATTACTACTTTTTTATAGTTAATTCGAGAGACAATGGAGTTATGAAAAAAATTTTTTTAAGCCGAGGTACTTCAATTAGGGTGTAGTCACCTGATTTATTGTGTATCACTTTACTATTTATTTTAAAGAGATCATAAATTATACATATAATAGATACTTTATGTATCTAAAAGCAACACTTGAAATAGTGCGTTGTCTACATAAATTTTAATAATTCTATAAAAACATAGGTTCAAGAAATTAAATCTAAATACATGTAAAATTTTGCCAATAATAATATGATTTTTAATAAAGTTACTTATAATTCACACTAACAACTAGTGTTGGCTCACATTGGTAGTAATTTTACATAAACTTTAATAATTCCGTGCAATATCTCGTGAAGAAAAAAAATAATCGAAAAAACAATGAAAAATATACTGTTCAGGATAATTAAGGGATATCGCTTATTGATACGTGTATCATTTCGAAGATATCTAATGTTCTAGATCTTTCCTTAGTGAACTTCTTCGTATAAACTATGTAATTGTAACTTTTTATGCTCTGGTATTTAGAGCAAGTTACGGAATTATTCAACGATGTAGCATGTTAATTACTGCGAACGGTATATTTTACTGATGCAGACTGAAGAAATGATCGATAGGGGTACGATTAACACGAACTATAAAAGGCTTTAACGTTTGTATTCGAAGTGTAATGAAAAGAAACAGGCTAGTATTTATAAATATATAGTAAATAAACACAGTTCCGGTTGCAATTTTTTAAATTTTCATTATTTATATCAAAGTTACAAAATTTTTTATTATTTTTATAATGAATTGTAGAGTTATGAAAAATGTGCTACTGAAACTGTTATTATTATTTTCACATATTAATAGAATGTTTCATATTATTTAAAGAATACTAATTTCATGGATACACAAAAGTAGAATTTTTTTGAAATTAGTACGTTCTATCAACATAAAAAAAATAGCAGTTCTAGCAGTACTTTTCATGGCTCTTAAGAAAAATAAAAAAAAAAGAGTTCCGTAATTTTTATATTAGGTGTAAAAATCAGTTCGGTCCGTTTTTTGTGTTAAAAAATGCATTTATTTCAAAATAAAATGAATAAATAGATCGATTAATTAAAGTATTGTCCATCGCTGGCTACTACCTTTTCCCATCTCTCAGGCAATTTTCGAATTCCATCTCGAAAAAATGACTCGTCTTTGGAGGCGATCATCTTTTGGAAAACAGACCGAACTAATTTGTCCTCCCAAATATTAAAAACCAAAATTGAAAACATGATGTGCTAACTGAATGTTTTTGTTTACACCCTAAATTTTTTAAATATCGCGGTACTCATTTACGAGGAATTAAGCAGCAGGCTGCGGCCCTGACTAAGAGAAAGGTGCTGTGAGCGGAGTTCGTCCTTCGAGAAGAAGCTGGGTCCAGAACTAATCGTCAAAATATAAGGGAGCTCGTCGAGCCACCTGCTCGATTCGATAGGTTACAATATACATCAGTGAGAGGATATAGCACTATATTGCAGAAAATTATGGTGAGGCGCCGCGGACGTTGAGATGTTGCCGTCGTCTTTGCCGCGTATCTCGTATTATACTTAAAAAACGAGATTCCACGAGCTAATTTCCTTTAAATTCCGCACACGCAGACAGATGTGTGAGAAACACGCGCGTGTTTTGCGAGCGGCTAAAATCAATAAGCACGCGATCCGTAATCTGCAAGGATGGGCAGAGGATAGGATTGATGGCGTATAGCGCGTATACAATCGTACGCACCGATAGATATACTCGAAATCGCTTCTGAACCATCCAAGCGTGCGAAATCGAGATAGGCGTTGTACAAAGGAATATTCTCAAACTTTCCTACGTCCTATTCGCGCATCGTATCGAATTTGAACTGGCCATTCGCAAAATCTAACATAACGCGCGCGCGCGCTCGCGACTTTGTTCCCGCGATTTTCCGCGCGGCGGCGTACCGCGGCCAGTTCCCCAGCATCATCATCCGGTACGATCTATCCGCCTATTTTTTTCTAGCCCCATTACACGTAATGGTGCAATTTGTGTGTAATGCTGGAACTCGGACGCTTCCGCCGATCCTCGGCTGCGTCCGGCCACGCGAGCAACACGCGATCCGACCTGGACCGGTTCGGGGAACCTGTACCCTTCGGAGTCTGCGGAGGTGCAAAAGGGGGAGAACCGGTTGCCGCGTATCTTTCCTACCTGCCGACCTGCGTATATAAACCCCACCCTTTCAACCTCCTCAATCTACCTCGCCCTCTTATTCCGTCGCTCTCCGTGTGCTCATACACGCTGATTTTTTGCCAAGAGAGGAGCAGGAAAGAGAGGAAAGAGCGAAAGAGAACTGGGAGCAGCCGGCAACGGAAGCGGGGTGGAGGAGATCGGAGCGAGGTATAAGCGGCACCAGAAGATGGCCGGGGGGTTTGACCCTGCCAAGAATCCCGCATCTGCCTCTGCTCTCTCTCTCTCTCTCTCTCTCTCTTGCCAATCCCGCGCTCCGTCCGGCGGCTAATTTGCCGTCTCCGACTGACCGTGGAACCTGTTAGCGCAGCGAAATCAACGCGAAGATACAGCCGAGAGAGAGAGAGGCGGTTCGAAGATAAACAATCCGTCCGCTACAATGGCCGGCAAAAATATAGCCGATTAATAGATCGAAATCATTCAACGTCTCTGTCTTCCCGCAACGACGTTGTCCTGCGTTCCCTACCGCTTGTACGATTTATTATTAATCCCACCAGTTTAGTATGTGCTTAACGGTTTTTTTTTTTTATATACATAATCCCCCGTCGGCAATTACCAGGCTCCGTTAACACACACGTCAATATCTTCATCTCGCCGACGAAAATATCAAGGCGCAAAGAATTTAACACGAGCGTTTATGATTTCGAGTTCTTATCGCGATAATCACGTTCAAAGAAAACTTGGACGAAACGGATAAGGGCGAAGGACTTCGTTATTGTTAATGTTGCTCCACATAACGAATTTGTAGAAGTGCTGAATAAGCATTTTTAATGCATCACCTGCAACGCCCGCGACGATTAACTCGTCTTTCTAATTCATTAAAAGTTTGTGTAACACGTTTCAGATATTTATCTCAGCGGTTCTTTTTATCTGGTAGAGGGCATGATTACTTTTGTTTTCTGCACGACGCACAGGTACAGGATCTCTCCTTTCTCCCTCTGTCCTCCTTTCTCTACTCTTTCACTCCGTCCTCCTTTCTCTCCGTCCACCTTCTTATAATACCTCTTCACTCCTTCGGTCTTTCTTTCGGATGCGCGCGGTAAAGCTGCTGCATCGGGTGTTTGCGGTTTCCCGCAGCCCCGCAGCGGAGAATGCACCTGGACCGACTTGCGTCGACTTCTCCAAGGTACAATCGACGATCGCCGTTTGTCGGTTGTGCTCGGATTCCTTCACGACTGTAGGAAGAAGTGGAAAGAGGTACAAGGAAACGAGAAAGAGTGAGGAGAAGTCATTTCTCTTTTGCAGACCGAACCGAAAAATAATCCGTCTCAAGATTTATCATCATTTCGTATTCTTTACGACGTGAGCATCTGTATGAAGCAAAGAGAGCGACGATGAGTCGTTGAGAATTCTCCTTTTTCAATTTTAATGATAGATTCTTTGACGAATTCAGAGTTAACTTGCTTTTAATGAGGATGCAGAGAGATGCTTCTATAAAGCAGAGAAATATGAACTAAGCATAAAGATAGTTAAAAATAGAAAGAAATCGTTTCTTCAATTAGAACATAAAAGTGTAAGAACTTCCAATCAGTTCTCGACAATGTTAGACCGTAAAAACCGCGTGTCGCAATTTATCCATGATAGAAATGCATATTTTGCGAAAAATACTGTGATCGTATTACTATTAAAACCTTTCGACGAGCGAGTTTCTCGGCAACGAGCCGCCATTACGCTTCTGCTAAGCCGTCTTAGCCGGTTTTACAGGTTTGGATTGACCACAGTAAGTTCACACATTACGTTGTTTCGTTTAAGCGAATGCCTTCACAACGGGCAATTGAAGTTTGAGCTAAACTGCATATAATGATACTTATAAAGTAGCGTTCAGAGACTCCGTAACTCCCGCAGTAACGATCGTGTTCCTCTTTACGTAAAATGGCCTTTATTATATTATAATATAATTTCACTTTTTCCGATAAGAAACCACCAGACACTTACTGTATTAGTGAAAATGGTTTATTATCTACGTAAATGCTAAAATAGATTGCCCTTTAAACACGATAATTATCGAAGAATACGTCTCATCCGACTTGATTTCCCTAAACTTGGACGTCCCTGTTCATAAAGGCTTCCACTATAATATGCTCCCGGTACGCGTCTTCTTACAGAGACGGCATGCACACACGAAGCGAACAGATTCGCTAGTTGAGCAAGCGTCGTCGCTGAGGAGAAGCGATAGGATGCTGCGCACCTGCTTGCCTCCAGGCAACACAGTGCTCGCTTCTTGTCTATACCCACCTCTTTCTGATCTATTCCTCTTGCTTTATACCAGCGGTTTCCAACTTCCCTTTACACGATATTTTTATTGCGTACTATATTGAAGTCTCTTTAAAACCAGTTACACATATATATATATATATATACGTCACAGAAAGCAAGAAAAGATTTTAAAAAGTAAAATTGAAGTTTTTAATAGTTTAAGTTTAATTGTCTAACTGTCGCAAGCATAAAAAATTATAGAGAAAGATGTATCTTGTAATCTGAGTTTTATTTAATAAATAATGATAAAACTCAATTATTTATTTATAATTTTATACACGTTAATCAAGTAAGATTTAATAATAAGGATTAAACGTGATGTGCCATCAAAAGCAGAATTAAAAATTAGTCATTTTCCACATCTCGCATAAATGTCTGTTCATAATTATCTACCAACTGGTTTTTGACTAAAAATATTCTTAGTAACTAAAAAATATTATTCTTTCATTTCACGTTCGTGAAATAGAACACGGAGAAACACGTGACGTTGTAAAATTTGTCCAGCCAATCTCGTGCATTCAGCGCAAAGTTGGAAACATTTCACGTGTGCATTGCTAAAGATATCTTCATTTAATGTATGGACACTAATGAGTTTTTCCTCTGAATTTCGAACGTGGATCGTTCTTAATGTCAATGGACTCGTAAACGTCTACGAAACATCAGTTGGGAATCGCTGTCTCGAACAAACACAAACGCAGAACATTCTCCTTCGTGATCCGGTTACTCTGGACATTATGTAGCCCGGTAGCAAGAGCGATACCTTACCGGAGTCCATCGCAGTATAAAGACTCTATTAAATTTAATTGCAGCAAATAATTAATATTATATCTAATATAGCTTAAATTTTTTAAACTGCGGATACGTCACATATATTTGTACACCATCTTTTCTTTCGCCTCTTTTTCATGTTCCCCATTTGCTTTAATATTTAATATTCTGCGTCCGCGTCGTGAAAGAAGAGACGTTTCATTAGAAGCTTGTTATATGAAGGTAGATTATTAAGTCTTTACTTGTGTAAATAATAATATTCTTCGCAATATATAATATTAGAATGAATTATTAGATTTAGATTTCAAATTGTAATTTGACTCTTATTCGCCCCATTTAACGTGTTAATTATTATTAAATAATAATAGTTATAATCGCTTTTGCGTTAACTCAATCCACGTCTCTTCGAATCTTGGAGAGCAAAGCTGATTTCCCTCGTGCGATATATTATTAACGATAACCAGAGTATAGGTAAATGTGTAAATGTAAATTAGATATATGTGTCACAGAGGATGTAAATTACACCCTGAGCACTTATTTACATCGAAACAACATAGCGCATCTAGTCTCGGATTACGTTTATGTATTGTACATCTCGACATATATCCAGGTCGGAGAGGCACATCCCTGTGCCCTACCCGGGTGCCACCTTCACGCCATTATCCTTTCCACACACGTCTGTCACCCCCTGGTACGTGGTCTAAAGTTTCGCCAGGGAAATTAGCGCGAAAATTAGCGTGTTTCGCAAAATGGCATCGTTCGGCAAAATCCGCCTGTTTAGAAGCCCGCTATCGGTAGATTATACATATACGTTATACGTACGTACAAAGAAACCCATGACATATACCCGGCGGTTAATGAACTTGCCAGGGGTGGAAGGGAGAGGGTAGCGAGTTTGGCTATCCACCACTCGATAGTTAAGACCTCGGAGAAACAACTATTACGTTGAAGTTTGCACATTAATTTGACCGTTGGCCCAGGCTTCCGCAAACTTTGCTCAACTTGAGATATTCTTCAAAGTAACCGTACGAATCCCCTTTCCTCTCTCGCCTAGAAACTTGCTGGCGTCGCGCTATTGTGGGCAAAAGGCTTTCATTAGGAGCGGATGGGCGCTTTAGCTTGGTGGCTTCGGCAAATCTCGACGACATCGTATCGATAAAATTATTTTCACGCGACTCGGCAATTTCCGCATAAAACATTATAGATTTTAGAGTTCTATACGAAGAAAATGTCTTTACGCGCCGCATATCGTGTGCATCAAGGCAATTTGATCCCATGTATGGTTTAATAGAGAAGTCGGACGAACTGAACCGAGTAACGGTAATCAGAGTACATCTCTCGGCGCGATATGTCAGTATACTGTATATATCCGCCTTTTCATGCTATTTGTAGTATCCGTAGTTCCCGCGTATACTATTCCCGCGCTCTCTACTTGCGAGAGGATAAAAGTAATTTGCAGGAATGGCAAATAACGTTTTCGTCGAGGCCGCGGTGAACGTAAGCGGTTTCCGCTTATGACATTTTAACATCAACGGCATCATTGAATCCGTCTCGAGTATCACAACGACGGACTCGCAGAGACTCGACGCGCGTGTTTTCACGGTCGCAAATGGAATATTTGCGCGGTGTAACGGCGAGAGGCAAGTAAATATTTAGGATGCACACTATGCGCCGCAATTTCCTCGTTCACGGAAACCGCCCCGGTGCCGAAGCGAGAATACAACGCAATTTCCACCGTGAACTTCCCTCTATCCTTTCCCTCTGCCAAGGAACATTTTTACTGCGGAGTAGTTTTAACGGAAAAGTCGCTGGTACGGCGATAGAAATTCTCGTCGAAGGTTTCTTCAAAAACGGTAATAATAAGATATTATACTTTACATATTTGACAGAGTCTCGTATTAAGTGTAACGAAATTTTAGAAGAAGAATCTGTATTAAAATAACAGCTATTGTGCTTTTTTCCGTATTAGATTCAATCTATATTTTAATGAGCTGTTTAATATTGAAATAAGCTGATGTTCAATTTAAATTTCAGCTTAAACTATAACTTTCTTTCAGCTTAACAAACGCAAGTTATCTTTTTGCACTTTTTGTGCGCCAAGAAGATAAAGAAAAATGCGGATGCGTTAATGTTGTTTGAATTAATTGTAAAATAAAAGTAAAGATAAACAAAACAATGAATTAAATATTCGACTATGAGGGACACGGATGAAAAGCGCTTATCGACACGAGACAGACGGATAACTGAAAGCAGAAAGCATGTATGTGTGGGGACTGACTACCATCTCCTCGCGATGCACTCGAGTGCAATAGACCCTAGGGGAGGTGGGGGCGTCATACAATCGTCGCCGACCCGCTGACACGTTTTGTTTTCAGTTCTCGTGTCAGCCGACTCAATTAACTGACGTGGTGGCGGCGTTAGCGGCTGCTTCCCCGCCTTGCTTTTCCCCCCCGTTTCTTTCTTTTTCTTTTCCATTCGCACGCATCAGCTGCACGTCTGTCTGTCTGTCCGTCCGTCCCTTTCTGGCATCCTATTGCACGTGCGGGTCTCTGCGTTTCATTTTGACAGCGTATTCGCCGGCTTTCGCGAGAACACGTACCGCGACGCGTTTTAATTGCACTCCCAATTAGTACACGCGCTCGATCAAGAACACTCCACCACCGATTCATACCCACGTGACCAATTATTACGTTCGAGCCTCTTCGAGAGATGTTACGTGTTGTATTTACGGGTCCCCTTCTCCTCTCTCATAATCAAACATCTGTTTACACGTTGTAATAAAGTCAGTAACGAATTTCTACGCGTGAGAGAAAATACATGATACCCGCACACACGCAAATGCAAAGAGTCGCCTGAGAACTGGCAGGAGCGACGATATCAAAACAAGTATAATATCATCTTGTCCCTTATGAATTTAAACCGCAGATCAACTATCTATTTAAGCACGCAATGATCAATAATTATACCCGTCTTCAGTTAGAACGTTGCTCGCTCTTATTTATTTGTTGTCATTACTTAATTAAATGTTTCTGTTCTCTCCTCTGTATCATATTGAATAATGTAAAAGAAAGACTCACACACGAAACGCATTGATAAAGAAATTTTTGTGCGCTTTAAATACATAATAAAAATAAAGAAATTTGTCTCTTATCAAAATAACGAGGAAGATACTTATTATCTACGTGCTTTATTCTGGAATAACAAAAGATTATTTTAACTTAATAAAGTAAACTTATATAAAAGATAATATCAGATGAGAAAGAGTGCGAAAAGAAACATCTTGAAATCTGAAAAATCACTCGTTCACGACACGTTTCTAAACGGTGAAAATTTAGCCTCTTCGAATTATACAGCTTGTTATCGCACGCAAACAGAGAAGGCACGGACAGCGGAATGACATTAACGAATAACCGCACATGAGAGGCCTCGTAGTACTCTGTCTCGTTTCCCGCAGCACCAGGCCTCGTCCCACTTCCTCGACCCTACAATTTCTCCGCCAGTCTCCCCACGCGACCCTCGTGACCGAAGCTGCACGCTTTAACCGACCTCGGGGTTGTGCTTTCGTGAAATCTGGCCAAACTTTCGTCATAAATAAAGGGTAAACAACGCCACCTCACCCTTCCACTTTGCTCTTTCTCTTGCCGAGTCCTCGTAACTCATGGCGCCTGTACTCCTTATGTCAGCCACCAGTTCGATCAGATTTCTTTTCGGACGCGATAACGCCGACTTTTTTACCTGCATTGATTTTCTAACAAAAATTAAGAACGATAATTCTCATAGAACTTAATATTTAAGACGGAAACAAAATTTAAGAAAATAAAATAAACAGAACCCAAATATAAAACAGATTGCATCTGCTTTTATTTTTATTACTTCATTTGTTCGTGCAGAAAACGTCGTATTGTACATATCTTTTTCTAAAATGTGTACATTAATTAGATTTTTTTTTCCCCAAATTGAGTATTAACGATCTATTACAAGTTAAAAACTTTATCGATTTGCCTTCTTTTTTAATTTTTTTTGCAATCATTATGGAATGTTTTGTAAATGTCTGCGGGAGAGTAAAGAAACGTGCGGGATATACGATCGAGGTTAAAGACACGAACGATTAGGGTGAAAGCGATTCCCGAGGGACGTATTTCACCCTCTTCTGCAACACTACCCCAATCTTGTTTGCGACCTCACATTATAACTTCCTTAAAAGCCGGCGTTGCCGCCCATCTTTGAGAGACATTCTCATCTCGTAACCCCTAATCGTAGCAAGCAGAATAGTGCGATTTTGATCCCTCTTGTAAGAGTGGCTCACGTACTCTTGCGGATTACCAACCGATTTAAGACAGCGATGTCGTTCTAACGAAATTCTCCATTATTGGTATACCCGCGCGCGTTTTCCTTTCCACCCTTTCGAAAAGTTTCGCTCGTACACACGGCACTTTCGGATGTTGGAGGATTTATCGCTCGTTCCTGCCTCCGGCTCCGGCGATTTAACTTTAGCGCGTTTCGATCCAGCGGAGTTTTGTCCTTTGTATCTATGCGGCGCAGGAGAAGCCGGATCTGCCAGGGACGAGATATATGGGACGTCGGATGGTGGTGCGCCCTTTGAAGATAGGAAAATTGTTCGGAAAGAATTAGGTTCAGAGAGAGCAATCTTATAACGAATATATGGTACAATCTCTTTAGCAAAAATTAAAAGACTGTCTTAAATTGGTGACAAAAAATACGATAAGACACAAATTTAAGTTATTTTTGTGAAAAGCGGTTTGCCAGAGGAGCGGTTTTAGAACCCAAAGACTCTGCTTTTAAACCTCATCCAGCTTTTTCCTCGGCGATGTTTCTGTAGCAAGTGGCGTCATGTCCAGGTCGACCGTGCAAAATTGACAAAAAAAGCTTGCAGAGATTTAAAGATAGAATCTCTTGCAGCTTTAAAAAGCTTTCTTGAGAACAGTTTTATGATACGTAACCTTATACATATTAAGAATTGAAACTTCATTATAAAAAGAATTTTATGTTAAAATTTTAAATTGTGTATTCTTCTGTCAAAATTAATAATTCATTTACATTTATATTTAGCCAATTTTATATACATAAAAGATAGTAACGCAAATGAGAAATATATTGTGATGTAACAGAAGTTTAAAATATATTTGCGTGCAGCAAAATTAATTTACTGCATGTAATCACTGACGCACGAGTACTGAGTAGTGAATTTAATACTTTGGAACCTCTAATTACGTATTATTATCATATTATCTACTCAGAAAGGCGCATGTATTATTAATTTTATATTTTTTAAACATTGATGCAGCACAATACAACACAAAAGTCTTTAAACATATGAAAGCTTGATCAAAATCTCATGAAATTTAAAAAAAAGTACAGCATCTTTTGAAAATATCAAAAGATCTAAACATCTCTCTCTCTCTCTCTCTAAACCATAAAGATGTAAATCTATGCATCAATTGTTTTATGCTATCTAGCAAACGCTCGAAACGGCTAATATTGTATAACTGAACCGATCGTAATTTTGAATATTTAAGCGTCAAATCGTAATACGAACATAATTATTATAGCTATTGCAAATCATTAAATCCATTTGGCTGGCGCTCGGTGACATATCATAATTTTAGTCGCAACAGCGAATAATTGTTATTAAGCGCGCATAAATACTATAGTATAATCGTAGAGCTCCAACATTGTCGGCATATTTTTAGATTTCGCATTATTATTAGATTTTGCAAAATTGTACAAATTAGATAATACTATAATACTCATGTATAAATCGAATAATTTCACAATGCATTTCTCGACTGTCAAATTTCATAATTAATTATATCCTGGCTGTAACATAAATATGAATATTTTTTTTTATATTTGATTAGTACGAGAATATTATTCGTTCCTGTTATATTAAAAGGCAATTAGATATTTTTTTAAATATAGTCATTACAATTGTAATCTTAAAAAGTTCAGAAGTAAGTATAGGTTTTTGCAGTATTATTTTCTTAAATAGTTCTTCAACGCATACAAAAATTATTTTAGAAATAATTCGTTATAAAAATAGCCCATAAATACATCTACTGTATCTACGATGCCCCACAGCTGTACTGTAATTAGCTAGCTACTTTGATACCGACGTTATGACTTTCGCATGTCGTGCTGGTTTTGAAGGAAACCAGCTTCTCTGTGCTCAAAGCGTTTTGCTTAAAGAGCGTAGCCAAAGCTAGGAAACTCCAAGTAGTGGTTACGATGCGGTTATCCGAAGCAGGCTTTATAATTAATTTCATTGTTTGAGTCGGCTATATGATAAATATACGCATATAAATATAATGTGTGTGTGTGTGTGTGTGTATGTATGGCAAACACACACACACACACACACACATATATACATGAAAACAAAATATCAATAATTATAGAGAAACTGTAATCGGTCGTCTTGACACCTTCTTTACCCAGCACAGTACATCATTAATTGCATCGAGTATGTTATACCGTCCCGCATCTCTAGTAGCGAGATCAAACGATTACACGTTGTCGCGTGTGATGTGTCACGAAAGGTGCTATGGGAATACGTAAAGAAGAAATTTTTATGCATATTCACAATGAACACAAAAGCGTTTAAAAACAGTTTCTTTTCACGAGGAGACTATTAATAATGGAGAAACAAATTGTTTTTTTTTTTTCGCCGGTTAGTGCAGCGAAGCTGTCCAGATGACAAAGCGAGATTGCCTCCGACGACTCCGCCCTTATTGTGCGATCAAATGAACGATTTTTCCGTTTCAAGCAAAGCCCGCGAGTCTAGGAGGCGTCATTCTTCTTAACGGGGCGGAAACGTTTACACGTACCAGTACGCCCGGGAACACGTTGGAGTCTGACGCTCAAGCCGCTTAACAGAGTTTTCACGAGAATCTCGTAAATGCCACGTTTCCAGAGCGGCCCGCAAACCGACGAGAAAGCACGCACGTACACCGCGCGCGGCGGACGGGCTGCTTGAAGAATGGCATGTTGCGCGAACCGGCCTGAGATGCTCGTAAGGGTAAATGGACGACGGGGAAGCACGGGGAAGCACGGGGAAGCACGGTGAAGCAGGAGGACGGGGAAGAATAGTGGGAAGGAAGAGGTGAGGGAGGATAGGACAGAGAGCGGATGGTGGATAGGTAGGCAGAAGGATACGGAAGAAGCTTCGTTCGCGCAAAGGAATGATGTATGATCTATCCGTGCCACGCTCTGCGGTGGCGAGATTTTCAACCCCTTCATCTTTCCGTACTTAAATCCTATCCCTCTCGTGCCGTGACCAGCTCGCCACACGAATTGATGGTGACCGTCTTCATAAAAATGACCGTAATGCATTCCCGGGGTAAACTTGATCCAGTTGCGCGCGCGGAACTCATCATTTTTCTTTATACTTCCTTTTTGACGTACGAAATCATTCTGCGTAATATGCATATAATGAGATTTTTATTACAAATATACGCGTGCTACTTTTATGTTACAAGGAATTATTTTTCTTGTGATATTATTCTTCTTTTGAATAATATAATAATAAATAATGCCCAAAAAAATTTCCATACATTTTTCATGTTAAGAATGAAACTTAGTGTATATGAAAAATAGAAATAGATAGACATATTATTTAGTTTATATAACACATGATTTAATTCACGATATACGTATATGTATGTTATTTGAATTTTTACAGGGTTGGCAACGTTACCTCATAAAAATAACTCGTTTCCGTTACTAGTTATTGATTTGCAAAAATAACTCGTTGTTGTTATCGTTACTCAAAATATAACGAATCGTTACTTTATTATTACTTTTTCCTTGACACTAATAGAATATTATTCTGCAAATTTTTTTGGTAAGTGTAAAAAAGATATAAAAATTCTATTTTTTAGTAGAGAGAGAGAGAGAGAGAGAGAAATAGAGCTAAAAAAATGTATGTGTGTTTATATACATATATAATTATTAATTATATACATACAATATATAATATTATATATATTCATATTTATTAGAGTAGAAATCTCACGTAATCTCGCTGGTCTCATCACTACAGTCTATATGCTATACGTTAGCCTACAGTGCCTATGATACATCATTTTATCCTTGTTATTCACCGAATATTAAAGAAAGATGATACGATACATCACGCGCATAATTAGTGAAACAGAACGCAGCCTATACGTATGAACTGTGAAGTTGGCCCCCCGAAACATAATTTTCGTATATCTTTTGAACTAAGGGTGAGCAAACGAATGCATGAAGAAAAAAAATCGATTTTTTAATATTGGGGGGCCAGCTTCACACAGGTTATTCCTTTAACGTCGCATCTCTGTTTTCTATAGCTCTAATTACGATTAAAACTTTTACGTGGCTAAAAATAAAGTAACGATAAAAGTAACTAGTGAAATCATTACCATTACTTCAAAAATGTGGCTGCGTTACCGTAAACGTTACTCCAAAGAAAATGTAACGTCGTTTCTTATTCGTTCCTGAAAAAAGTAACTTGTAACGGTAACGACGTTACAAATAATACGTTACTTGCCAACCCTGGATTTTTATTTGTCCAAAATACAACAAATGTATATACATATATAGACAATGATATATTTGTTTTGATTGTTTCGTGTAAGTTTTATTTATTCCTCGTATTGTTAGATCAAAATTACAGTATTTCCCAAAAGCAGTTACAACCCTTTGTAACTCTTTTTGCTCAAACATAGGATCCATTTTGCCTAAACAGTACGCGGAAACCTCGCTAGATGACATCGTATGTAATATCAAAGTTGAATATGCATATGCACTGTATAAAAAATTTTATTAACATCTGACACAATTTCAGTTATTTCCGTTTTTTTACATTATGCGGCACAAGCTCTCATTTTTTTTCTACTGTCGAAATAAAAACATGCTTATCCTGAATTATTAATATGTAAAGACACGGCAGTACAATCAGATAATAAAGACAGAAATGTGAGAAAAAAATTCTATGACGGGGTGCATCGTTGATTGTCTGAAACTTATAAAAAAAAAAAATAACGTTCGGCGGAGAGTGCTTAGAGCAATGCAATTTATAGCATTCTTCGTTATGTCATCAAGCTAGGTTTTCCACAGCGTGTAAAGCTCTTCTAAGCCGTTCCGCATAGTCCACAAGACAAAACACTCCGCGAAACAAACAATGCACTTTGCAGTAACGCGTTTTACGTTTTTCCTCTCTAGCCCCGTAACCCATGGTGTGCCGCGCGCGATACGCTTCGTTACAAGATACACTGCATTTATTTCTCAAAGCACTGTGCCACTCTGCGTAGCGTGTATAGCGCAGATTATTTCTTGTAAAAATTTCTTTTTATGCCGACAAGAAAAACGTAATAACTACGTCTTATAAGACCAACTGATTTTCACATAACTTGTTTTAGAATATTTGTTATTCCGTTCTAATATTTTCTCACCGCGGTATAATATTTTATCGTTTTAAAAAGAAACGAATTTTCTTTAAATAGAGACTATTTCACGTGAATTGTATATTGTCATAACGGGAAAGCTATTTGAAATATTTGCTAAATTGTGTAAGAGAGAGAGAGAGAGAGAAAGAGAGAAGGTAGTCTTTAAGTCCCGCTGAACGCTTCTGATTTTGCTCCATGCATTTATTTTCGCGGCTGGATACACTTCTTTCGACCAAGAAGGCTGTGAGCTAATGTAACGGTTTAATTAAAGAATTTTACTTGGTAATTAAGTCACTTTTACTTAGCAGGCAAAGGAATATTCTGCAATGACAAATAGTGAAATAGTTCGTCATCCACGCGTAACTCTGCGTCGTTTTACTCAAAAATAATTAAGGAGGAAATTTTTAATAATTAAATATATCTCTAATTAAAGAGAATATACTTATAGCACAACGAAATAATAATTTTATCGTAAGCAATTTATTATTTTATTTCTTATATTCATGTAGCGTGACGTTAGATGACAAAGGCAGCGGCTAACTTTAAAATTAATGTAAACATCAGATACAGAGGGGAATAAATAAAGCTCGAGGCGCGCAAAAAACTTTCCCCCCGAGTTATTTGTTAATCCCTTCAAATTTAATCGGCTTAGGTAAAAGGATTAAGTTACACAGAATGCAAGAAGAAAGGAAGGAAGGAAGGAAGGAAGGAAGGAGATATTGGGGCAATCACATCGCCTATTTCTCCACTAGGCTGGACAAACTTTCGTAACTCTTCAATTTCCTCCGCGTATACGCCAAACGTAATGGAAATTTCAGACGAATAAACTACCGAACCAACTTTCTATCTGTTCTCTTAACCTCAGAGGGAATAACTCACTCGAAATATCTAGTATTATCTTATACATATATGCGCGAGCGTAACTTTCCATAATAAAATAGATGATATTCTGTCTTATTTCAAAATTCTCTATCACCAGCTAGGTTTATATCCGAGGTGTTTTGTACCGATTTATTAAAAATGGTAAAAATTCCAGCTTTAATCTCTTCCGCATCTAGTATTACAAGCAATTTAAACTGCATCGATATGCGGCGGGGAGATTTGTGGAACTCATGGATAGTCAATTCATGGCGCATCGATTGACAGATATTTCTGAACAAACGGCCTAATCAAGTGTGAATAACATACGCGGGGCGTTAATAGCCTCACAACAATCCGGCAACGAAATGGTAGTGATTTTAAAACTGCCAGTCGATTTTCAGGAGGGAATTGTTTTCGATCGGAATATGTGATTTTATGTTCGGAATAACGTTACGTAATATATTTTGACGCGACGCCATTTGCGAGTCTGCTATTCATTTAGAAATGCGATGCTGTCGAGCGAAAATTAAATATGGTATTCGTATTGCTACGCTTGACTTATGTATTATATGTATTACACAGTTCTTTTTTTGTTTATGGCATCTGTCCATTAAACGTAACGTTAATATCAAAATGCTATAAGCGTTATTGTAGATGTATTTAGTTATTATAATTTATACGGATTTTCTGTGGATGTGCATTGCATTGCTTTAAATAGTAGCCTCACTGTCATAAATAAGCTTCGCTGACGGAGAAGTTTAAGTTTAATTAGATAGAGACCGTATATAAGCTTGAGATTTCAACATTCATTTGAGATAATTTTACAGCGAATTAACACACTCACCTCGAGCATTTTTCTCCTTCGAACTCTTAAAATAATAGAGTGACAATCCCAAATTAACGAAGTGATGAAATTACAGAAATTCAATACGCTTCAAACAAACTTCTCTTAATGCAAAATGCAAGAAGTTTTTTCTCATTCTTTCTTATTCTGCACGAAGAATATGCAAGAGGCGGATTAATTTATCTCCAAAATTCGAGTCATTTTATGCACGGCTCTTACGACACACTTTCTCTAGAATTCTATATAATATTTCCACGCTTTCACAGATGGGGTACTCAGTCTCATAATTCATCTCACGGCACCGTGGATTCAGCGAAGATTTTACAATGTCTCGTACAAGCAAATTACGCGAGACCCGTCACATCGACATCGTGTCTTTTGATTAAGTAATACTTCGTCGTCGACTTTTCATCTCGCCGTGGTAATTTCACTCACTCGTTTTTTATGCCTAGCTGCCCTGACAGTTTCTACCCGTCTCGCTTCTCCCTATCCTTTCGCCCGATTTCCGTTTTATAGTTAAAAGCGTTCGAACATTTGCTATATAAATCATCTACATAGATTCATTTAAAACGCGTAACAAAATTGATCGCTATGCTGCATCCGCTCCTCTTGCGTGAAAACTTTCATCTTTTATTAATGCCTTCCTTATCCCCTATGGCAAAATTCTAATTAAAGCGATATGTACGTAAAGAATGCCTAGACCTGTCGAGTTTATTTTTCACGTTAGAAAAATTAATTCTAAAAGATTATTGTGAAATATATGGCTGCGATGCCACGGAGAAATAGCTATTAGCTATAAAAGCTTCGCGTGTAATTGATAAATATGAGACATTAAAGACAGATGCAACGCGCGAGAGCGGTAAAGGTCAGTTAATATTAAATGTCTCGTTAAGCAACGATTTCTCGTCGTGCTTCGGTCATCTTATCCTCTCCAGTCTCGAGGAAAACTCTATGGACTCTTCAACTTTACTTATCTCTTTTCTCATTGTTTCTCCCTTACGGCACGCCTTAGCGCTTTCCTTACCTTGTAAAATGTACGTCGACTTAATTGGATGAAGCTGCCGCCTACTTGTGACTGTTCAGGCTACTTGTACAAGACGGTAAGCACTGCGACTTGCGGAGGCAGCAATTCCGAAACACGTTAGTGTTTCTCTTCCCTATGGGATTCTCGTTTCCACGAGGAAGCTATATTCAAAATGTCATCGAAGTGAATAGCAGAATTATTCATTGTGCATTCAAAATTTTGAAAGATAATTACATGCGTTTTAAACTATTATTCGATCGCATGTTAGAATTATTTTATGATAACAATTACAAAACAGCAACTGTTTTTCAATAATTAGCGCTCTAATTTGATTTTTATATTCACGGTCTTTATCAAGGTTAAATCCATAATTCTTCCAGACTTTTAATAATATTTTGTGTATTTCCGTTTTAATTTGAAAACAATTAAATAGTTTGTTGAAATCAATTTAACATAGCAATGTAAATTACTATTAATGTTACTGATTAAAAACAGAAATTTAGCCTAAACTTACAAACCGACACGGAAGGTCTTCATGAAGCATATATACCCATTATAAACAAAATTTGATCTTTCTGTATCAGTTGTTGCCGGTCGTTATTTAGTTGGAATTGGTCCGTTGAGGATGTTTGACGTGTTCCATGTATTACTTTTTATCTCAAGATGTACTTCGACAGTTTTGTAATATTTCTGACATAAGTTTTTTTAAAGAAAAAATTTTTTACTGTTTTTTTATTGTGTGACAATTATCATTATGACTATTTTTGTAAATATATGGATACACGGACCAACTAATATTTTCACGCATAGATTTGCAAATTTTTTGGTATGTTTTGCGCATCGTTAATTTTCATTCTTAGAATTTAAGATTACAATCTTTTAATTAATATATGTTCATTTATTGTTTTCAGTTATATATTTAACTATGCACAAGATTTTCTTTTGTATTGATGTTTGTCCATAATTATGTACATCTCAACGTTAAGTGTTTCATCTGAAGAGGACCAGATTTGGTGGTCGAAACTAGTAATATAATTTAACATCTGTTTTTTTAATCGTTACATTTATGTAAATTTTTATAAGTTCATTTTAGAATATATGTATTAATTTGTTGTTAATTTTCTTTTCGTTTGACTCTTACAATGCCATTTCCACGTTTATAATGTTACTGATACTGTTTGTGTTTTTAATTGTTAAGATTCTTTAAGATTGTTTAATTGTTAAGTTGGCAGTATTTCAAAACTACGTGGGTGTAACGTCCGTACATATATTAAATTGTTTGAAAGAATTTTTATTTTTTTTTTTAATTTTGTAAAATTCTCTAACTTTCCCCTGATTTCCCTAACCGTTTTTAATTTTTCTGATAATTGCCTCATTTTCCTAATTTCCGATTTTGTGATAAATTTTGTGAGCGTAATTATATATAAATATAGCGCGAAACTAATTTTTCTTTGTTATAATAAATTTCTTTACGATTCGTTGTCAATGAGATAGTACCTAACACATAGCGAAACAATCTCCCATGTAACAATATAATCATTTGATTAGTTGAACGATACATACTGGTAAAGTATTCGGCGTACGTGTTTATATAGACGAATTTCGTAAGCGCGCATGGAGTAACAACAGCCGTCAGCCGTCGACGCGCAAAATTGGTTCGTGACGTGTTTGCCGTTTCGCATGCACCAGTGTGCGTAACACAAGTAAATCACGTTGACGACAGTCGGCACGAGGAGAGACATAAATGTTGATCTAAAACATACAGTACTCGCGAAATGTGTCGCGTTCGTCGCGGAGGAAACAATCCGCGATCAAAATATCCTGTTTATCCGCGGCTCTTTGAGCCACGAATTGCTGGAAATCTATGGATCGTTGGCGTAGATTAAACTTGAAGGATATGTTGTAACCACGTAGTGAATCCTCATCCGCGTTCCTTTTCATGCGTATTGCGCTCCAACGGAATTTCGCAATTTAGCAAAAGACGTTTCGCAATGACGTTTAACGTTTAGAAATAAAAATCGCTATTCTAGCTTCTACGAAGATGTTTCTACTAAGGAAACGACAATTACAAACACAAAATCATCAATCTGTGCCTAAAGCTCCATCTTGCGGTTTTGAATCACCGTTATACGAATGTATTTTCAGGAACGCACGTGTGCTTAATGGGCCCCGGATGGTAGCAGAATAAATGGGGCTTTAAACGCTATAACAAATGAGATCTATCATTTAGATCGAAAATGGGTCGATACGCGAATGCGGCTTTACATACGTCAAGGTCCAATGCATGCCGGCATCGACCGCAACTCGCGAAGTCACGGATGGCTTCCGGTTGTGACATGTGGTTTCGTGGTTGATAAGCCGTAACCGCGAAACCAATATTTTGGAGGCGAGTATCACAGAGATTTTGATTTAGCCTAGTGTCACCTTAAAAACGTATATTCAGCTAACTGATTTGTTAAAAAATATACAATTTTCAATAATATCGATTAGCTTTTTAACTTTAAAATTTACGCGCCAAATATCGAACCACAGCGATTATTAAAGATCCTCTAATAAAAGGATCGGTCTTGGCATGAGAAAACATTTTTTAATTGCTCTACTATACTTTAATAATTAAAGAGAGATATACATATATATATATTGTATAATAAATGTATGTTCTCTCAATCTCGTAGATTTTTGTTGAAACTACTATCCTGCGTACAAAAGTACTGTAGCCTTGTTCAGTTCAGACTCTTATTGGAAGGTCTCTTATAGCAATTACCGAAAACTTATTTAAGAATGGAGAATCTTCGTGTGATGTGCAAGAATGAAAAGAAGCATATGGACGGAAAGTCCTGTTTATAAGTTCCGTTGTGTACCGCTCAATATAAAACTTAGGGAGGGCTTGCGTGCAAACTTCTCAATACGTCGGTGTACTATTACTTTCTAAGCTTGTGAGCTTTACATAAAATATTGTAAGTAACTCTGGCACGGGTATACGCGCAAAAGAATATAAAAAAAATATTCTTCTTAAAAATCTTTTCGGATGAAATGTGGCGGTTACTCGAGCCTGTCGAGAAAAGCTCAAGATTATGGGGAACATATCGATCATGTCTAGCCGAAAATACGGCGCTTCCTGAGCAGAAGTTGCGTGTGTTTGAGGCAGATCGAAAATCTACGTGTAAGGTGTATTATTAATAAATCCGATATTTCAATCGAGTCGCATCAATCAATGTTACGATTCCCAAACGTGTGATTGTTTCGACAGAGCAATCTCGGAAGCCACACAATTAGAAATGAGGCGATCAATTCGCAGGATTTCTCATTACGTCAGCTCGCGATTCCATTAACGTATAACGCGCCGCGAAGTTATTATTCTTTTTTCATTAATCTTCTCGCAAACTCGTGCTTTCCGAAGAAATCGTCAGAAGTTCGCACTCCCTTTTTCTTTGCACGTGCTGTCTTTCTCTCCTCCTCCTCTCTTTTCCTTTCTTTTCTCTTTTTTTTTCTTTTCCTTACCCTCGTCGCTCGATACTCGAGCAGAAATGCTGCCGCGGCACTCGACATCCTCGCGCGCCACTCTTTGGAGCCCTTCAGCACCCTCTAGCAGCCTTTGAGACCCTTCACCTCCGACATTACCCGCACCCCCGTGGTGCTAGTCACCACTAGTCATTTCAGGAGCGACCACTCGCCATCGAACAAGATCGACGTGCGTCTGAAAATGTAGCGTCGCGTCGTTTCTCGTCGACGTACATGAAATTGCAAAGACACGAACACGTAAAGAGGAAGTACGCGCCAAACGCGGGAAATAAGCGGGAAATTTGCTCCGGCGGAAATTAATTAAAATATTGATTGGCAATTTTTATCAATTCAATTAATAGCAACGAACGTTTTTAAAATGATATGTGATTTAATGAATGTGATGTAACTCAAAGTATATAAGGATAAAATTAATTTTTTTTTCATATGTAATGTTCACGCATTTTATCCATATCAACAAGATTTTAAATTATTTTATTTCTTTTTACTTCTTCCCCTCTGACGTATGAGAAGATTTACCCTGCTCGCAAGATGATATCCGTTTGTGAATGTTATCACTCATGTAATATAAAGTGATTCGCGACCATCAGAGACGCGGATTATTTATATAAAATCCCAGAGACAAGAATCTAACGTGTGTGAACCTCGGTTCAACAGTCAGCCGTGTGCGATATCAATGTCACGCAACTGTACTCAAATATGCGCGAAGCATATACTGATTTTGTACGATTATTCCGTACGTATTTCCGTATTGTAAATCACGCAGTGGAAAAGCCGTTTTAGTACTTTCTCGCCTTCTTTGAACCGTTTCTTTCGACATTCTTCGATATGTAGTGCTATTGGTTTAGCAGCATCGCGGCGAGGAGGGAGATGCCTCGCGCGGTAGAAAAATTCTCAAATTAAAAACCGCAGCTGCCGTGTTCACGCAATACGCGGCAAAATAGGACCATCGATAAAATTGTAATTTGCATCTAAATTGCGACTTTCTATATTACTCCTTCAACTGAGAATAACCGCATTTTCCGAAGTAACTAGTCGGTGTGACTGCGACTGTTGCATCATGGTCACAGACGCGGAACTATCGGGGATTTGACGATGCGCGTTTCTGCAACGGGTAAACTCGAAATACCTGAATGTAAATCGTGTGAGAGCTAGTTTCCATTGCCAAACTAGATATTACATCTTTTGACTCGTAACTGTTATTACTGTTATTCCATGCTTTAATTTTAGTCTTTAATTTTACATAATGAGATACCTATATGAATTAATGTTGCTACTTCAAAAGCGAGAGCCTTTATTAATATTATGTTATTGACCATTACAATTATTGACGCAATAAATCATACATTATGTTATTTAATTATATAAGAGCTACTAATATGCAACATTTGCGATAAATATGTGATGTTTACAAAACATAATGACGTAATAAATTAAAATTCTTAATCGGTTTAACACAAATAGGTTACTTTAGAAGCTCAAGTGTGATTACACGTCTAATACGGAACAACGATATTGTTCTCTTCGATATTGCGCGTAATGACAACAACAGTAATGGTGCAGAGACGGTAACACAACTGCAGCGTGTTAGTACACGGTTTATCAATGTGGGAAAGGCAATCCTGACTTTGTTGATCGGATGAATAGTTTAGAATGAGAGAGATAACGTTCGTACATCTGCATACGGGAATATCTACGATCATTCGCGTCGTAGAGAGAATATGCTGTCTCTCATAAAGCACCTCTATATGAATGCAGTGATATTTCATACGATTCTATATCTTAATATAGTAGAGGAATAAATCAAAGTTTTGTTTTAATCAATTATGATATAAATTTTAACCGATGAGAATAAATGTAGTTAAATAAGAGAAATATTATATTCAGTCAAAGCGGATTTTAGCGTTTAAATATTTCTGTGTGAAATTATACGCATATCTGATGCAAATCGCGGCTGAGGTAATATTTTTTGTAATAAATTATTCGCAGACTTAAGATTCTCATTAGCATCAGATTATTAATATTCTTATAAAAACGCTTATTATGATCAAAAATTATTAAATTGCTTAATTATTAAATTAAATTAAAGTGCGATATTACTACTCATGTTTATGATATAGCATTTCAAGACCAAAAATGAAAGTTTTAATGCGCGGAATCGGAGAAATGTATATAAATTCATTTAGAAATATTTAAGCGCTAAGATATACGTTTTAGCCAAATATATATCTACATGTATAGAATTTCTTATTAGATTTGTTTTAATCCCACACTAGAAATATATTGCCGCAAAAGAATCATTTTGATTTGCTACGGTTATTTCAGTTAACCACAACACCAATCTATCAACGTTCATATATCACGTAATAACCAACATTCAAGTCTTCTATCATCCGTACATTTTCGCAACACTTTTCTGTAATCATTACCAGTAATCGCGTTACATAATTCTTTAACTCGAAACATAAACGTCTTAACGTCTTTATTCATATTTTTCGAAACATTTGGTTTGATAAATAGCAGAAGCGTTTGCTTCATTTTATTCATCCAGTCCAGTGTTTCATATCATCGTGATATGCCCCGGGCGATATTCAGTCACAGGATCAAATACGTCGAGTTAGCTTCGAGGCACACGAGCACTAGATGTTCAGCAGAAGTCCAGTGGATTTTGGGAGGACATGATAAACGTACATACGACATTTACTGGACGTATCATACTGTCCTAGAGACAGGGCTGTTCCAATCTCGTAACCTGCATTAGAGTAGATATAAAAACCAGGTCCCTTTGAGCCGCCCTCAGTGGTACGGCAAATTTTCTCTATTTTATTTCATTTTTTTCCCTTGAAAATGAAATAAAATAGTGAAAATAGTACACGCGCTATATTCGGTAGCCTTTCCTGGCGTCTCTTTTCTAGATTTTACAAAAAAATGTTAAAAAAGATTTAATTCTCTCCGTGTTTCATAAAATATATGTTGTAAAATAGTGTTTAATTATTGCTATATTCGTGAAAAAGCTGCTCGATCGTTGATATATTGAAAACTATACCCGTTCGTTCTCAGCGCAGTTTTCTCTGCCTCCCTCTTTTTTTTTTTTTTTCTACGCGCGGACGAGGGTGGTGAGAGCCTCTAATAAATTCGCTGAGAAAGACCTTTGACTCACGGTGTCAAGCGTGGGGTGCACAGTCACCGCGAAAACTCGATCCTTGCACCCTGTCTAGACGCCCGCACCTCCACCTGTATGGTATTGATCGTGCCGCGCCAATGGGATTTTCGTCCGACTAACATAAAACGTCGAACTTGCGGGAATTTCGGACGCGTCACGCACACGTGAGCCGGAATCGGAACTTTCGCGGCGAGTTAGAGCGGAATTGTTTTTGACGAGTCCAAACTGTCCAGTAGTGCGCATTTTGTACACACGTAGACCGATCCAAACTTTATAGGTTTCGCCGCGATATTATGCAGATATCCGTTAATTCACCGATCAGCTTTTGGGTAATATCATTTGGTTAGATATAATTCCTCAATCAGAGGGATCGTTATCATTATACATTTGGAATTAAACGATAGACGGACAGTTTGTAAAGAAGAAAGTCATTCGGCACGGCATGCATCGCTTGGTATGCGATTGTAACTTCGCTTGACATCGATACATCATACACGGTGTCATCGTTAGAGTTACAATCGTACGATTTGACGTCCTTCGCGCCAGTTCGCGATAGTTTCATCATGTTCATCGTCGCGTACGGAGATTCGTTTCGAAGCCTCGATAGACGCAAGCGGCAAGCCGAGCGGGACCGAGCCGATGGGAAATGGGATCTCGATTGAATGGAAATGACGTTCAAAGCTGGACACGTGTACTCTGCGTGGAATGCACACGAGTAGTGCTAATCGGTGTCTATGGCAAATGTTCGTGAGTGCATGTTCTCCTACGTGGAGTGTTAATTTCGGGCGCAACATTCGACATGCCCTTACACCTTGTCGTACCCCGTATGGAACACAACGCGTGATAATGATAATACGCTATAGCCAGCCGGCTATTAACAACAAAGCGCGATTTTCACTATGCTTTTACGATATTTAATCCTCTATCCGCGGCGTCTCATATTTTTGAATTTTAATTTACAGCGGGATGATATTTAACATCACAATTGCAAAAGCTTTCCAAGTGCATTAGAATTTCCAAAAATACATGGGTTTGTAATATCTCTCGTCAGTATTTTGCTTAAGCAAAATTAGATCTTACTTTCTCACGTTTTAAATTTAAATGAGCAATCAGAATATGTCAAGTTATAAGAAGAAAATTATAGAAATGTCGTTTTTAAAATATTTTGGAAATAAATATTTTAAACAAAATCTCAGTTGTCTATATAATAATATCATAATAAAAAAAATTAATCTCTCAGAAATCTGATCTTCCAAATTTTAATTTTTAAAAACAGAAGGATTTTCTGTAAAATAAGAAAATAGTATTTAAAAAATGACGTTTGCGTAAATTGCGCTAGAAATGAATTTAAAAAAATCAGTTATCTAATCACATCGTACCTATTAAAGGAATGAAAGAATTCTTAACAGTTTCAATAAAGAAAATGGACTGTTTAAAAATACGAGTGTGTGTGTGTGTGGTTCCTATTTTAGAAATTTAATTTTAAAAAACAGAAAGATTATTAGAAAAAATTTAACTTGATTATTTAAAGTTTAATTAAAGTTCCAACATTAATATTTACCGCAGATTTTTTTTATTTTTCCACGTTTATTGATCTTGTAGCTATTTTACGATACGCTGCCTGTCTCGGAAGGCTTTGTTCTTAGCTAGGATACAGCTGCTACGGTGTTGGATTACTGAAATCTTAGGATCTCATGCTGTCTATCCGCCGCTTGCTTGTCGGTGAGAGACCGCTGACATTACCGGATAGGCAGTAAGATCCATACGACCGGCGCTAGAATTTTGATGTTGAAAAGGCAATCCTTCGTAAGGCCCGGGTCAGGTGAGCAGGTAAAAAAGGAAAAAGATACGATAAAATCATTGTTTTTTTGTTTAACATTCTTATCAAAATGTTAATTATTCGTAATAGTTTTCATAGAGATTACGAGAAACATCTGGAAAATGCGTGGGAAAAGAAAGAACAGAAAGAAAAGTTTTTTATATGGCATCAAAAGACCGAAAGTATTCTGAACTAAAACTCTTTAAGTCTTCGTTCTTAAATACTTTTTAGTTGCGTATTAATCTCCACCTGTTTTTCCTTAAACAACAAAAGAGCAACATATTATTTACATGAGTTTATAAAAACAATTGTTATGTAGATTATACGATAAAATATGTGCATTATTTAATTCACAATCGTGTTATTAAATTTTATATTCCCTGAATGTTTCGTGGTAATTTTTTACGCATGAAATGTCGGTGATCGTTTACATATTTTATCATGGCAATCCCTGTTATTTAACTTTTTTAAACATAAGATATAAAAATTTCATTACTGTACGTTGTCAAACAATTTTAATATAAATTAAAAATAATTTGATAATCAACAGCACAAAATTATCTACATCTCACGTTGTAGGTATCTTTAATGTTTATGGAATTGTGCTATCACAGTTTTTTCACAGCTATATTGTTAAGATTTAACGCGAGAGGTTGAACATAATTTCGTTTTACATATCTTGACGGAAGAATAGTCTATGCATTTTATTTAATATTCAAGAAATCTATTGTTATATCTATCACACATGGCTGTGTACATTGTAATCTTCTATTATATTGAGGCTTGCGTGCGAGCACTGGTAATAACTTAGAAAGATTTGCGAGCGTTTTTAGTACGACATTGTAATTTTTTATTTTTTTATAACTATCTTTCAGTATTTTTTATATTTATTGTTCCAACAACATTATGTTTAACTATAATGAAAGATAATAATAATTGACTCGTATGATTTTTTTAAAAATCAGTAGAACGTGTAAAGCCTAATCGAGTCTTGAAAACAAGTTGTTGATGTTTATTATATTGTGTGAATTTATATACTGCGTATGTAGTCCCCCCCCCCCCCGCGACGCTGATAGATTTTCAGCATTGACGCATACATATTCACTACCGCAGTAATATCACTTAGTTAAATTGAGAATCAATCTAACAAATTTTTGATGCCTATAGCATCTTATTAGATCTTAATAATATGTTGAAAGACATATATTAAAATTTAATATTAAAGTAATAATTTAGAATCTATGAAAAATAAGATTGCGAAGAATATCACAAGTTGGCGTTTCGTCCCGGCTTCCATTACTGGACTCATCAGTAAGGTAATGTAATGGGATATTATGTTTAACCTTGTTTAATATTAAAAATAGTTTAATGAGGTGAAAACATCTATTTATTGTTTATTATATAAATGCTAGCATTAAACATCTAGTTTGGCTCGTAATCCAGCATTATTCCATCCTTTTTTAAAATAAATATTTCATATAAAAATATACATTTTGTTGATACTGAATCCCTGAATTATACAGCATAACGTCGTTCTTTAGCGTATACGGTTTTTATGATATCTCAGTGAAGTTATCATTTGTGTAATTAAGTTTAACGTTGTCGATAACATTCGCTGGAATCAGGAACATTAATTCTTCACGTGACTCAAGATAACCCGACGATTAATCATCTTATCACGTGGCGATACTTTTTCGTGCTTCTCTTCTAAAGGATTCTAACGAGCCTTTTCTCTACTTTCTATGATTATTAATTAAACGTCGCACGAAATATTACGAATAGAACTGAGTCCAGCAGCGGACGAGCCACTACACGAGAGCCATAGTTAATTAATACTATACTTTTTCCACGAGCCATCGTATTGCGCGCACGTACATATGGTTTAATTACTACATTAATATGACATCATAATTGAGCATCGCAGGCTGAAATATTCAACTCATCGCGGCTTGCGCGTCGGTCAACGGCCAACTTTTCGTTAAATACCTGTACATATAATGCAGCGATAATAACTCCGAGGTAAAGTAGTAGCGGAAATGCGATCGCGAGATACGTGACACGAGAAATGTATCACTAAGCTCCTGGTTGTCCTTTGACGGTATATTGATTCAAAATGAGAATTCGGAAGGGCGGAAAATCGGTGAATATACCTACATTCTGAAACCGCGTCTCGTATACTTTGAAGAGCGCATCTCTCTCGCGCGGTGACAGATTCGTTCGAGAATACAGCGTTAGTTCCCACCGGCTATGCGCCTCGACCGAAGTTCTACATTTGTATGCTGAAATAGCGGCGTGATATAAAGTTCAGGGTCGATGCCACTATGCGCCCAGACCTATCCCTCTATGTAGCGGGGTTATCCGGAGCTATGGAAAGTTTTCCCGCCGCCAATCAGCCCGTTTTTAACTTGTACGTCTTCCTACGATCTCGCAGACGTTTCCGTATATATACATGTTATACGTTGTTCGCGTGTATCCGGTGTATATGTACATATATACGACACCGTCGTTCGAGTCCATCCGAGCCGGGAACATCCGTCGCATCTGTGCATCACCGTTCACTTTTTTTCGTGAGTTTCCCCGCCTCCATTGGTCCCCCCTTGTCACTGCACCCTACTTGCCACCACATGACGGCCTTTTCTCGTCCCATACTTCGACTATGCCGTCCTAAATGTTATACTATAACGGTACAGAACCCCACAAAAATCGCCCGCGAAAGGAACGCCGATAAAAGAGTTCCTCAGATTTGGCAAACTATCGTCGTAAAAAATCTCGTCACAAAAAGACAGTTGAAGCTGTGCATATTATTCATATTAGCTCTAATAACGTCATTTGTCATATCATTCTGCAAAGAGGTTGACAGGAATTGATTACTTTTTATATATAGGATAACTTCGTTTTCGAGACACGATGTGACGCTACGAGACCGAGATTATTATCGAATTGTCATGGCAGTTGTGCAACCTCAATATATGCCACTGTTTCTCTCCGTTTGTCTTTGTGCCTCTATTAAATTACTACTAGACCCCGTTATTGCAAACACTGAGAACACACTGTTTCGTACGAAAGACCGGTCTGCGCTATCGCAATATTATTACGCAGTGACTGTTCTACTTTCATTAATGTTCAAACGAGTCGCAATCGGAGTTTCTTTTCTAAATTGGAGCATTTGTAAATGTTGCATATCCACAGCAAAAATATCTTCGGCAAATATTTACACATTTAACATACGTATATTTACAGAGAGATTGTTTTATCTTCCCCGGTTTTCTTTTTGTTCATCTTCATTTTTAGCATAAAATCATTATATACGAATTTTCCGCGACAATGTTGTGCAAAAGTTTGCTTGCGAAGCTAATTATTTCCATCTGTCTCGGGCGCTGACTCGGCGGTGACTTCTCTTCCTCGTGTTTCTTTCTCGTACATCGATGGAGACTGCGCTCGAAAATAACCGAGTCGGGCGTTTCTTTGTCGTAGAAGGATCTACAGTCGTTTCTGCGAAATGTCGAACGACAACCGCAGGAAACGGACTCTCCGTGTTCCGGGAGTTTCGTAGAAAAGTGCCCGGCGGCGTGCGTCTTTCCTCTGACGATCGTTTAGTAAGCTAAACCGCATCGGAGCTATTCCAAATAAACTTTAAACGACGATTTTACTTTCAGTTTCCAGGAGAGTTGACACAGGAACCAAGTTATACATTTGAGGAATATTGAGGTTCACATGCAAGGCAAAGTTGTTTCGGCAAAACTTTTTCTTTCGCATCCAAAATTTCCAGGCATCTCTCATAAGTACACAAAGAACGTCCAGAAAAACACATTTTCCTTTGTGATAGGAAAGAGTTGTTACGTTAATTGAATTCTCCCGTAGGAGGAAGGGAAGGTACAGCATCGCATTACAACAAGGAGTCTTCGCTCGCCTCGTCTTACAACAACGACGGCGAATTTCGAGAAAGCAGTTATCTCTTTCGCTTCCTTACGCAATTTGATTTCGCGTATTCAGTCTCACGTAGTCGTGAAAATTCCTAAAAGACTCTCGACAAGAAGATTGGTCGGGACAAAGCACGGGGAAGGGAACGGTATAGGATAGGCTACCGGAGAGTTGAAAAAAATGATCGAGCGAAAAGGGGAGAGAAGAAGAAACGGGAGAAGGCTAACTAGTACTGACCTTCGTTCGCTTCGCTTGTGGAGCAAGGCTAGTGGATACCAAAATGCATTTATCATTTTAGCCGAATAACGATAATAACACGCTGACTGTCGCGGCGATCACTATTACCCGTGGTAACGATACTGACATATTTCACTGTAAATTGCGACCGAGTGTATTTATGAAATTACACAGTTCCGCCAACGACGAGCCAATTAAACGATATAACGAGCATATTTGTTCAAAATTGCATTTGTTCGTTGCGACGGGAGAAAACACTAAAGTAGTTTTCTGGGCAACGCGAAAGTTCGAGAGAGAAGCATTCTTCAAAACGTCCTTTAAACTTCCCTCACAAACGAGCTTTGGTTTCATTTGTTTAATCGTCAAGGCTTGGTGGTACGCGCGTCTATGCAGAATTGCAGACCCCTGCGCGCGTTCTCGGATGAGAATCGTAAAAAAAAAGAACGCGGCAGCCTTTAATCATCGCCTCATTATTTGCGTTCGGTGACCAAAAAGAAAAAGGAGAGAGAGAATGTAGCAGAAGGAAAGAGAGAGAGAGAGAGAGAGAGAGAGAGCGCGAACGTTGTTCGCAATATAATTTACTTAATTCTCTCTAGATGCACTATGGTACAAGCTAACTTACGTCTCGGGTATAACGTCCTAACGATAACTCGGTTTCCAGTGAGAGCACGTTGCGACTGGTCAGTTCCAGCAAACTTGACTATCTGATAAGGTCCCTCGTAACTAAATCGAGCCACAGTGCGATATATATATGTACGTGTATATATATATGTATATATACACACATACACATATATTGTATGTATGCGCGTTCACGTACGATACCAACGCGGAATAATTCATCGAACTGATCAACAATAGAGCGGCATACTACTCTCGTTCAGAAACAAATCACCTTTCGAAGGCACGGAAACCGATTTCCGATTATTCTCGCTCCTAGCAAAATGGAATATTTCATTACCGTCTCGCACAAAGTGTGCGTTATAAAGTGCACCTTGGCGCGTAACGGTGAAATTGTTATTGATGCATACGACGTGAAATATTACGCTTAACATCAGATTTCAATGTAAATATATATATATATACATTTTCGTATTATACTTTCTGATTAAATTTTATATATCATACACAAAATTTCATCAAAAAATATAATACGGAAATTAAATACCGATAATATCATACGTCGCTGAAAGTTGCTAGACAGTTTAGATATTTACCTTTAAAAAGGAAAGAAAAAAGGGCGAGGGAATGGGAAGAGAAAATGCGAATGAGACAAACGCCAGGCTATTCTCATCCTCTCGACTTTTCGCGATACGGGAGATCGCAAAGTGCAAGATGAGATGACTTTAATTCGCTTAATTACGGTAATTATTCGTTTGAGTCTCGCTGAATCCAAAGGCGCGTATCGCGCGACTTGATGAGCACGAAAAGAGAGACGAAGGGGAGAGGCGAAGGAGGAAAAAACCGAGAAACAAGAGGAAGGTTCATATCACGATTTCCTGTTAAAAATTCGATATTCGTGTCTGCGACGAAGTCGCTGAAGGGAGGGATGCAAACATTGCCCGTGCGTTGTGACTCATTAGCCTGTCACGTATGCGCATTAATCCGAGGGCAGAAGGAACCCAGCCCTTGGTGTACGCGCACGTGTATGTGTCGTGCAGTCAACGTAGCTAGACGTAATCGCTCGCGGCTATATCGTGTCCGATGAAGCAGAGGGTTGTCCGAGCGTAGCGTAGCGCGACAAGTGAAGTAGCGCGCCGGCCGGCCACGGAGGTTAGGTGGGTGACTCAGGGATAGCCGCTCGCCCTGTCACGCGCCCTGATGTTGTCGCATAATTATCACAGCGAAAACCTATGCATCCTAAAGTCACGTAAAATGACGTGTTTTCGTCGCTCGAGTATCATCCACGGAGATCATACGACGTAGAGAGCACCGCAGGAGAGACCGAAATAATTTCCGTAACTTCCAAAAACCGATATTATATTCGCGACACGTACGGAGAACTGCCATCAGCAAATTAACAAATATATCTGCTTTCCCCACTTGTTCTAAAAGGAAACCAATCACACTCGCGAATGAATTTACGTTACGAAGAACCGACATTAGTTAATTGACAAATAACACGCCGCTCCTCTGCTTGTTTCAAAAGAACGAATATATCGCTCGACGAATTCAACCTGTTAGATCGATACAGATTGAATTTTTGATACTCTGATGTATATAAATAAAATTTTTTTTGTAACAGTTACAAAGAATTGAATTTTGGACGAGTCAATAAAAAATGGTGCGTTTCGTGTAATTTAATCGGTTTTTTTTTCTTTTTAACAAGTTGATATTCGTTATTGATAGTGAAAGAAGGTAGAAAGTAAGTAAAACGATACGCGTCATTAATTATATTAGATATTAAATAGTAACGGGATACGCAGAGATGCGGGGCTTATTTAATACTCGTTATATCCTATTTTACGCACCGTTAGATCATATTCACGCATAGCCAATTACATGTACCGAGAGGCAGATCTTTACTAAAATAGAGAGAGGGGGATCTGCTTAATCGATATTTGATCGTTGCACCGGGATGAATAACGAGACCGTTAGGTCGTATTTTCCTTCGGATTTCTGCAACGAGAGAGTAGTTCGCCGATAACGAGTTTCATCGTTTCATTGCACCTGGATCGGCGTCTTTTGAGAGAAAGTTAATGATCTGCCTCCCCGGAGCGCCGTTGTGGTCGGATCGGATGTTTTCGGCTCATCCGGATAATATATCTGTCTTTGGTTCTTTCTGAGCATAGTAAAAAGATTGCCATGTCCTGGATAATCATTTTAGTTTGAGAACGGATTTTGTCTTCCGAACGAGAACAATTTTTACGTTAACGGTATGGTATAACATTGAATATTAAAATATTCATCGTGATACATAAGTTTTCTCTCTCTCTCTTTCTTTCATTATAAAAAAAAAATTTACCAAGTTTCTTACAAGTTCCTTCTGCTTCTAACTTTACAAGTAGTTACGTTTTTTATCCTCATTATCTAAGAAGATGACATAACTACGGTCTCATAATGTATTTCGATGAAATATGTATAACTAACATAATTAATGACTGCTATTATTTTGGTGTCAACATCATATTATTTGATAATGATGCGACGACGACGCAGCGACGTGAAATTGATTAGTCAGTTATATTGACTTTTTGTCGATCGGTCCTCGAGTAATGTACGATGATACTTATTTTCCACGTACGGTTAACAGTGTTGCATGCTGTCCGTGTGTTTCGTTTATCGAAACGATTTATTTCTATTACGTTTCATGTTTATTAAAGCCGTAATAGCCAATTTGTATGAAAACATTGAAAACTCGCGGAATCGAATTTGTGAAATTGTTGACATGCTTGTCTGGTTTGTACGTTACGTTGCTCCGAATTTTTTAATTGTGCGAATGTAATATCTAGATATTTTTGTCCCATCAGAATGGAATTACTTAGCCATTCGTCGGATGTACGTGCCCACCACCAGCATAGACGTTGCATCTTCGAGCACAGAGTTTCCCGTTCCGCTTGTCAATGCGACGTGTCATAATCAATATTCAGAATGCACGCTAATCGAAGAGGTTCCGGCGGTAAATCAGAAACCATTCGAAGCGCGGATGTTGCGAATTGGATTCGGTTTTGGAAATTGGTTATCCAGCCGCGGCGAAAATATAGCCCGCGGTAAGGTTAACCATACAATACATATTGATATCTTTGTATTTTATATAGAAAATTTAAATGACATATTTATTACGTATATTATTATCTACTTTTTCCGGAAAGAAGATTACAATATATTTCATCCAACGTATATTTTCTGATATAAATTTCTTGAACGATCTTAAATTGATACTTTCGTAGGACAAATTTAACAAATAGAAATATATATATATACAGATATATCGAATTCTACTGTTCTATACGATTATTATCGATGATTATCGGCACCCATGGTGTAATAAGAGAAGGTGAGACATTCCCGTGGAGTAGTATTGGGTCCAAATGCACCCGCAAAATTTAAATACACAAATAATAACATATAATTAAAATGTATTTCTATTTAAGATTAAATGTAAAAATATATAGAATTAATGTTGGCCTAAACAATGGCGAGGCAGGTCGTATTCAAATTTTGCGGTTGCATTTGGACCCAAATATGATTGGTTATACCACCGCCATTATGCGCAATGTCTCACCTTTCTTATTACACCATGATCGCACCGTTATAATTATGCAGACAATAATGATAATCAATAATATTTATACAGATTTTTGAATTAACTTTCTTAAATTAACGAGTTTCTTTATACATAACTGATCGGCAAAAAATGTTTATGCAGTAAATCGTAGAAGAGACAGAACGTGACTTGGAATCATTTCCAAAATGATAAAGTACGCTATTTCAAAATAGGCATCACATGCTTCGCGCTCATATCGAGCTAGTAACAGATGACCGAAAGGTGTTGAACCATGGCTCTCCATGTCAGAAACTGACACTGTTCGATGCTTTCCGCCGTCCATTATTACCCAACCTTGCTCCGTATGAATACATTATTACGTGTATTGGCAAGCAATGCGAAACATGAATTCAATAGCCTGTACTCACATTTCACGCTAGATACATATACCCTGTTCCCCCGATTTTGAAATATTATTTATTTGTTTGTTATGAAGATCGTATATCTGTATAACGTTATCGTTGACATTACCGTGGACTGAAATCCAAATAGTCACATTTAGCGCTATGAATATGGACCTATCCCGATAATAGTATGCGATCCCTCTATTCGTATTTCATCAATTGAAACGGATATCCGGTACATTAAATCTATTCTATTGATTAACACCTTTCCTATGAGGAGAAATTAAATAGGTATATCCCGTTATTGTTAACATTATTGTCTCAATAAAATAAAATCGTGGCGAATAGAAATTGAAGAGAGATATATCGCGGAAAATCATCTTTAATCGCGGTTTATCAATCTTCGACATAACGCATCTTAACGGACTTTGAATTTTAAGACTTTGTTAAGAGAAATCAACACCTAATATCGATTTATTAATATTAAAGCACTAACTTTATTTATCAAAGTTATTAATTGAACTTTATTTATTATTATTCATTATTCACTAAAAATTATTTATTTCTGCAAGTATACCTTTAGAAATATTGCTTAATTTTACGAGCTAAGCAATATTTCTAAAGGTACGTTGTTATATATTTATGGTAGGTACAAAGACCGTCGATTCTCAACCCGACCGCGCCGATTGAGCGAGGTCCCTAAGCGCGAGAAAGAAAAGATTTTTTGTTACACTTATATGCAAGCGCACTCGAGAAAAATGAAAATACGTCATGTCGCGGTTTGACACATACAGAAATACCAGAAAGGAGGACCACGAAATATTCGCAAAACTTTCGAACGTACAAACGATGCAAATCTTTTCTCTTCTCCTCCCCCTCTCTCGTGCCTCTTATATATTTTTTCTTATTCTCCTCCGCTACGTGCAAAGGCGCAAATCATTCTCGACGCCAGCTGCTGCAGCACCTTGATACAATCCCAAGAAAGTCGACTGCTTCGACAAAATCGCAGTCTTATATCGACGTTACGCCTCTGCGATAGCGTCATGAAAATAGAACGGGGAACATATACATTTGCCGAAAGATATAAGGTGTCTTTGAAGCATCGACGTTTATTACAATGTATCACAATTTTAGTTAGTATAATGTGCGTTACAGTAAGTAAAACAGAATTGCTACAAATTTTTCATCCTAAAATTTCGTAATTTCACCTGACTTTCAGACAAAACTTTATGACCCTTTTTCTGACTTTTAATAATTAAAAATATTTTGGTCTCGATTCAGAAACTGTAAAATATCTTGTTCTGAGATGAATTTAATATAGCAATGTAAATTATAATTAACGTTTGCAATTTTAATTGATAAGTTGATATTCGAAAACTGTATAAATGTATAACGTATATTAAACTTCTTTGAAGCCAATAATTTTAAGTTTCTAGAAAATCTTGCAAAATTCGTGGCAACCCTGAGATAACTGAGCTACGAGAGTATTTATTGCATATACTGATATACATAAATGTACCGATTTAAATATTCATTAATATACATATATAATACTATTATATATACATATACATATATGATAGTACCATAAATATTAGATCAAATGAATTTAACGTATTGAATTGATAAGCATATTTTAGTATGTATAATAAGGTAGTTATAGATATATATAATTATAAACATAATTAAATAATTTTGGTAATTGTATTAAATGTTTTTTTATCTGAGTTATATTATATTTTAACAGAGTCTTTTGGAGATCAATTGGAGCAAATGCTATTTAGATAAAAATTCCGATATTTGCTATTTAATAAAAATTCCGATATTTTCTATTAGCTTGTCGATATCAATTGTTCTACCTATAAAAATCAAAAAACAAAATCAGTTAAATTTTGAAAATCAATAGATAACAAATCGGCGCGCGTGTAATAACTCGCAACTGTGATCGCTTATTACAAGTCAAAAACCATCGCGACCTCGACATTTACATATTGGAATTTCCGACTGCGATTAATCTCCTGAATCATTAAAGCGTTTTTTACGAATTTCGCGGCGCAACCTATATGAAAGGACTGACTGGAAGAATTGAGGTAGCCGTGCGGTATACCCCGTAGTTCGACACAGGACGCCGATGAGCGTTGAATGGTAAACGGCGGCGGCGGCGGGCCATCCATTCCGAAACTCCGGCAATTCCTGAAAACGAAACTTTCCGGCGGAACCGTTCGATGCTAATGGCGGAACAATGGCCGCAAAAACAATTGGATAACTCGACCGCGGGGGCGGGAACCTTCGTAGCCCCGTACGTGGTTGTTTGCGGGATCGCCACCCCAAAATCGACCGACCCGTTCTCGTCATTCGTCGAAATTCAGCAGTCCCATAAAATGAGAGAAGACGCACACATTAAATTGTCGCGCGTGAAAATTTCGTGAAGCCAAGCACGCTGGACATGTGCTACTTTTGCACTTTCACAGCGTCGTCGTTGTCGTAATTCATACATGATTTAAAAGGAAAGAAAATTATCAACTTTCCTGCACTCTGAAAAAGCTTGGTAATAGCTACCAAATGTTTAATAAGATAATGTTAAAATATTTGATTATATAATATAATTTTTGAAAACCAAAAATTATTTTACTTTTCTGAATATTTAATAACCAATAGTAATCATTTGGTAATATATACTAAAGTTTAATAGTAACTTCCAAATGCAGCTACTATCAAACTTTTTTTCAGTATATAATAGAAGTAAATAGAAAAATATATACTGTTTGTAAGTAATAATTACTTGTTTCAAGTATTTCAAAAATTTATATATCTGCGAATTTATCATAAATTCATCACAAGCAACGAATTTACTCAAAATACATATATTCCAAATCCTAATAAGTTTAATACTTCAATCAAAATGATTAAATTAAAACAAATTCAATTTGCTTATTACATGAGGTCACTTTTTCAATATCAATTTTATAATCTATAAAAAAGTAAATTCTTGTTTTGTATTATATAATGATGTGTTTTTATAAAATTTATAATAAACGTATTTTAAAATTATTATCAAAAACATATTCTTTGAAAGAAAAAAGAAAAAATTACACCAGAAGGTATACACTATATCAGTGAACCCCTCGCCCTGATGAAGTGAACATGGTTCACGAAACATCAGCATCAAGAATAAAGAAAGACACGGCGATAACCCGCAAACCTTCTGGTATAATTGAAAATAATACCCGTAAAAGCCTCAAATGCGTAATAAAAAGTTACTTATATATATATAAAAAAAGAAAATAAATGGAGTACTAACATTTTTAAACAATGGTGACGATATTTTTCTGTATACAATATTTTTACGATAAACCATTAATCAGCAAGTACAATAAAATCTGCGGTCTTTGTTCACCGCGCACATGTTCAATGGGATATCGTAATTGCAGTCGACAAATCTTTCTCAACCTATGGCGACACGACAGTCGTCCGGCACGGCGCCTTATTTCAAGATGCACCGTGGAATTTCGAGCGTCCGCAGCACGCGATGCCACTCTTCACGATTCAACCGCAGCAGCGCACAGTGCAGTGCAACGAGAGAGAGAGAGAGAGAGAGAGGCGAATGCCTTTCGCAAGATCGACTACTTGTCACGTTGGTGCAATTAGTTGACGTTCAATTCGCCAGTTCGCTCGGATCGAAATTACGCCGCACTGCGCCGCCGCCGCATTCGCCGAGCATCGCCGACGGCGGCTTAATAATGGAATTGACAGAACGACTCACTTTCGATTCTATTAGCAACTACCTCGCCATCTAAATGGTCACCACCGTCGGCCACCGTCGATGGCTATTAATCGTCGGTATATCGATCAGCTGGCGCGGGCGACGGGTGGTAGTGAACGATTTGCGTAACGCGTAATAGCAAATTTGTTCTGACCACTAAAGTGTTGGAGAAATAATTCCGATGATTCGTTGATAGTAATTAATGTTTCGTAACTCGAACGAAAATTATCCATACGATTCTATCGGAGGATATGAATTGATATCGAACTCGAGTGACGATGTAAACCATTGCTGATGCCGCGGTTTCATACGCCACGGTGTCAATTCAGATGCGTTCGATCGAAAATCGTATAACGCGGTATCGACAGGTATACCTGTCTAAGTTTCTACGAGCTGGAAACTTACGAAATAACGCAACATTCGAGAACTGCAAGCACGAATGTACGTATCTCACGTATTGTGCTTACTGAATAGCAGTTTGTCGTAAAAATACGAGCTGGAAACTTACGAAATAACGCAACGTTCAAGAACGGAAAGCACGAAAGTACATAACTCACGTATTGCGCTTACTGAATAACAGTTTGTCGTAAAAATACGTTCGTGAGATGCTGAACTTTTCAATGGTAATTATGGTAAATGTACCAATTAACGAATGGTTATAATAACCCGATTATTGGACAAAATGACGAAACTTTTATATATAAAATTATCAGAATCGTAATAATATTATTAAAAGCTCGATATATAAAATTTTTGGCATTTTGTCCAATAATTGGGTTATGAGCGTTAATAAGTACATTTATCGTATTTAAAAAAGAATTTTTCGGAATGCCTTCTCCGATTTTACGAGCTGATCGCGATGTTCTATCGTTTGGTTACACCCTATAGAAAACGACGTGGCTTCGTCGCAGCTGCACAAATTTATTAACTTGCAGATCTACATTTATGACCGTTATTTATAGCCACTATTACATAGGTACATACTTATAGGCACATTTTCAAATTCACGTGGTATGTTTCCCCGGGTGCCAGCGTGTCGTATCGGCGAAACACGCGGTATGAATTGCGAGTTCTTTATGACTACGACTTTCGTCGCTCCCATTCTCTTCGACGACAACGTATCCTGCCTGCCTTTTTCCGATCTACCCTCACAGCCTCGCGTCGCACACATATTGCCCCTTTTCGACATTTCCTATTCGGTTTATTTATCGTCCTGTGCAGGGATTTATTTTGTAAGGTCTTCATTTTTCCTCCTATATCTTAATAGCCTCCTTGGAAGGTATTCATAGTCGGTTATCTTATATTTAAGACCGTCTTATAGTACAGTCATAAGTCAATCACAGAATGCTTAGTATATCTTAAGACGATCTTGAAATAAGAAGAAAGAAAAAAAGAGAAGACAACGATTATACATACATGCGATATAATATAATCTATGCATACGAAAATAACAATTTTGCTAAAGTATCTGATAATTCTGGCAGATATGAAAATAATTTCGTTAAATTATCAAAATAATTGTGAAGGAAATTTAAGCATGACGAGGAATACTGCAAGAAATTTTGACATTTCGGCAATCGGTTTGAACATGATTATTTTGATAGTCCAATAAAATTATTTCCGAATCTAGCTGTATCTAGCTTTTAAAAATATGTAGATACTTTAGTAAAACTATTCTTTTCATATGCAAAATAAGAGTTTTTGCTCTTGTTAATTGAGGCAAAAAAATGTGCTCATATAAAATGTGGAATTTATAATATTTTTATTTAAAAGCAAATAAATGAATGAAATAAATGCAATTTTTGTAATTAAATATTTTAACATACAACATGTCTGCCATTTACCTGCTGGACAAATATTTACATTTAATATCTCGATCGTGCGCAAATATGTAATAATAACGATAAACATAGGATCTTTAAAAGAAGGTTTATCATTATACATATAATGATTATTCTCTTTGCAATGTACACTTGATGTATGAAATGTTTGCGATTTATTTCGCAAACGTCGATGTCAAAAGGAAATTCGACACGGACTGCCATTTGTTCCGACGTAGCTCTAATTATAGAGCGTGCTCGGATTAATTGGAACTTACTTCCTTCCTGGAGAAAGTACTTCCGTTGATGTCGTGCTAAAATAAAATCTCGCTCGAAAGGGGTGCCTTAACGAGAAGAATTCACGAGCTTTTAAATTTGATCGAGTATAACGCGGAGCGCGTATAGTCGGCCGTTAAACTTGTTCCAAAAAATGCCGTTTCAACAAGTAGCGAAAAGACATTCGGAAGACTGATTCGTCGTACAGGAATAAAATTACATATGTATCTTTAGATGAAAAACGAGCAGGGAAGAAAAGAGGATTTTATCGCTCGGTAGACGACACAGTAGCTTCTTCGCGAGTCGACGAAGCTATCGTTAGACTAAAGAATGTCGGCACGGCGTGATGCGATCCTCGTGACGCTGAATCGTCGCCTCTAAGTAATTTTAGGCCACCCTACCTATCCGCGTTTAGACTTGCCCTCGTCTGGTCTCCTTTCCCCAATCCTCTACATCCGGCGCGAATCCGGATACGTGGCGCGCACACACGTACGAAAATCGACTCGTGTGTCGCTCGTGTGTTCCCCTTCGCACGAGACTCGAAAGAAAGAGAGAAAGAGAGAGAGAGAGAGAGAGAGAGAGAGAGAGAGAGAGAG
>NW_017275488.1:44134-175327 GCF_001594065.2 Cyphomyrmex costatus | reverse complement strand
AGAGAGAGAGAGAGAGAGAGAGAGAGAGAGAGAGAGAGAGAGAGAGAGAGAGAGAAATCCTCGGCGCGCTCCAGCTTTTATTTCACACGACTTCCACGGAGTCCTACGCGGGCGACGACGAGCTATTCTTAGTTACCGGAGGACGTGCCGGCGCGGCGACAAAAGACAGATTCCAACAGCCGGCAATGAACTCCCTAAAAGGCGAGGAGGAGCTGTGAAAGAAGGGCACATAACACGGCGTGCAACGAGGGGTCACGTCACCTGGGTATTTACGAGGTGGGAAAAGAAAGAGGGTTACGTCGTGTGTCGATTGTCGTCAAGCAACATATCTCTCGGAATTCCAACTATTTGACTTTTCTGTAGATCCGACGATTATACGTATGTAAATGGAGATAGAAAAGAAAGAAAGTAGTTGTCGGATCAAGAAATGAGAGTATTATTATAATGTAATAGGATGCTGAGATAATTATTTTTACGTTAATCAATTGATTGCAGCATTAAAATTGAATTTTTGTAATTATATTTTGCGATTATAGAATGCTGAGATAATTATTTTTACTTTAATCAATTGATTGCAGTATTAAATTTAAATCTTTGCGATTATATTTTTCTACTGTTTTTAGCAAATTGTTGTAGAAAGAGAGAACGGTCTTAAACAGAGGGAAGAAAAGCAGACAGTGCAGCGAAACTTGGAAATGCATCTCGCGATAAGGCGTATAATTTGAATATTGCAACGAAAGTTGAGTTTTTCGCTTACATTATTTATGAACTAAAGCGAGCTGAACTAAGTTTCTCCGCTATAAGAACATACGAAAAAAATTGGATCTCTTTGTAATATATAATTTATATTTTTTATAAACCGTTTTATTCTCTTTAGGATAAAGGTAACGCATCACGAGTTTAATTCTTAATGTCGTAAGTTAAATATCCAAACAACAATACTATACCTATATGTATATTTGAAGAACTACATCGAATTATGTAACAAAGAAATGGATAAGTAATCTAAATCTAAATCTGTAGTTCTAGCGGTAAGAGAAATGGCTTGCGTTCAAGCCAATGGTGCAAAAGTGCTCTTAAACAGAGCTGCAATTTAAAGTTTGCAGATACTTGTCGAGAATACTTGAAGCTTTTCTAATTGGGATAGTTATAGCCAAGCATCGTTTTATTCCTCATTTTTAATCTTGTCTGCAACGGCAAATTTATTTACGTAAATGATGAAATAAAATGCTTATTTGAAAATAGAAATTACGTTATACCTGCCCGATAAGCGAGATAACTCACTCGTTAGTTTTAATCAGTTAAATAAGACTTAATAAACTGCAGCATGCGTGAAGCTTTCACAATGATTTCACGTCGTACTCACAACTTTGTCGTGTTCACAAACTTCGTCGTGCAAAAATTCGATCCCCTCGAACCATCCAATAGCGTGTCACACGACATGAGTAACATCCATTTGCTGATTAAACCTCATGTACGTGAATAAATCTACGCCGAACTTAGCTTAGTACCGCGGGTTGCCGTTCCCAAATAGAAGGGATAAGCGATCCTCATTAGCGAAAATGACTCATGGCCATTATTGCGTGAAGCTACATAATTATTTATGATATACGCAACGCATCCGGGCTTCCTTCTTTGAGAACTCGAGATACGAGGTTTTACCTCGATAGATCGCTCGAGAGAGAGAGAAGCAAGTCCCGCAAACGCTTCCGCCACCAGATCGTCCTTTGATAAACGATCAACCTCGACCGGACGAGGATCGGTCCCCCGGCTTTCTTTACGATGGCGATGGGGAGATCATACGGGAACAACCGCATGAGAGCCACTGATCCGCTCGACCGTTCCTCGCGTGATAAACGATCCAGCTGCATCAGCGATACCACCGTGATCTCAGACGGAGAAACGGAGCGGATTACGATCACTAATCGGTTTTGATGTACGATAAATCGTGCCTCCGCCCTACTTACTTTGCAGATTTTATCTCCGTCCGGATTTTTCCGGAAAAGCGAGATCGATAGCGGCTATGTAATAAGCGCATGAACCAAATCGAGCAACATCAACGTTCAACTCGAATTAGAATATCTTTTAGCAGTAATACATATGTAGAAACGAGAGGAATTGTGTCAGTACTACGATAAATGTTGCGACTATGATTTAATTCACTTCAATCGAATCATTTTTAGACATTAAATACCATAGTAATTCTGATATATGAACTGAACGATGAATCAGCACTTATATCCTATACGTACCTACTATCAAATTTCTTGAGTAATTTAAAATCGATTCAACAAAAATTATGCTCCATTTATTCACAATTTTTTAACATAAAGGTTTTACGTTAAAATGTATAGTAAAGGTTTTAACTTTAATAATGTAAAAGTTAATGTTTTACATAAAGGATAATTAAATAATTAAATTAAAATTCTTTTCATGTGTACAATCCACTTAAAAAGTTCAAAATAAAAATTTAAAAAGTTTCTGTTCTGTTTTATAACGTAAAAGATAACAAGATCGAAATTTCACATAAAGAAAAAAAAATACATGAAAATATAATTTTTATTTTACTATAAGAACACTTCTGAAATAATTTTTAATTAGTCCAAGTCAATTCATTTTTCTCAATTACGAGTGCAAGAGGATCAATTCATCCTTCTCAATTATAATTGAAAGATACAAAAGTACTAAAGAAGACGTGAGAGCCACTGATAGGAGGTACCGAGCCGTTTGTACACTCCCGCGGCAATATTAAATGGCGGAGGCACAGTCAATGACTCCTCCTAGGAAGCCGAGAGGCGCAAAAACTTGGAGAAATCGAAGCAATCGGTGAACCCGCTGTTTGGCGTCGTTAAGTTCGAATCGCTCTATCATAAACCGTATGCTAAATCGAGCGGTGAAAAAAGCTCGGCGGTGCGGACTTTAATCGGTCGACAAAACGCAAATTATTCCGCATTCCATATACAGAATATTACAATTTCGTACCACATCCTCCTTGAATATGCTATTCAAGAACACATATGTGTAATTATATAATATATAACATATATATCCCACTGAGATGAATTACATGATATGTTAAAGTGATAGTTTAACGGGGCCGAAATGATTTGTACACGTCAGGAGATATCATAATTATCAACGAGGGGGAAGGCGTACCATACATTCAAGCGGGGACCCTTTGTTGTTGTATCCCGAACTAGAAACGAGCCTTCTGTAATTTTCCTTCGAACTACACGGTTTGGCCGGCGCCGGCAGTATTACATCCTGCGGTAAATTGAGCGCGTCGTAGCAAGATACAGAGAAGGATGGGACAAAACAGAATACTAAATGTCATAAAAGAAAGCGTAAAATAAACCGCGAAAGATTTATTATATTTTATGCAACGTTAATTTTTAACCACGTTAATTTTTCTCCAATTATCCAAAGAAAATAACACTCTTGAATTCGTTATTATGCCGTGGACAAATTTATCATTAAAAAAAAAAATCAATGTTTACTTTAAATAATCATCTTCACTGCTATTCTTAGCGCGAATTATATAGGAAAAAAACCGCTGAAACCTGAATATTTTATTCAATATCTCCTTTAACCCTCGTATATCTTTTTTCAATTCAAAGTATCTTCTGAAATACATCCATTTATAGATTAAAATGTGGGTTATTCTGTATATATGAATATCGGAAGCACATTTCTGTCTGTATCTCGCGGAAAGGGATTGATGGAAAAAGAGAAGCAATCGTTTGGCGATATCAAGAGACGAAGTATAGCAAACGCAGAGCATGAATATTTAAGCTGATTATTTTGCAGTTATTCATCGGTTAAGTTCCAAACGAGCCCGGTGGCAACTTAGTTACGGAGCCGCAGTTAAGAACTTTACCGGGGCGACGTCGCGCACTACGTCGCTTTCCGCTCTCCGTCTCCATTTTGCACCTTCCGTCGTCCGCGCTACGATTTAATTTATTGCGAGCGATCTAATTTCACGGCGACATTATAGCCCGACCGCATTAGTTGCAGAACGATCGTTAGCCGATCGTAGAATTTCCATCTTCGTGGAAGAAATAACAGCTAGCGTTTACTTTGCGCGACGGTATTCGCAATAAACTTGCAAACGTAAGCGATATAAATAAAATGATAATTTTATCTCTCTAAAAACTATAAACTTGATAATAAATTTTAACACAGTTAAGTTAAATCATTATATCATCGATAATTTTATTTCTCTCTAAAAATTAAATTAATAATACATTTTAATAAAATTAATTAAAATTATTGCGCGATCGACGCGACGTAACGAAGAAGTTAAATTATAGATTGTGCATTAGCAAATTGCAATAAATGTAAACGGTTAGCGTGCAAAACACGTAGGTGTTTCAAAGGATCTTTTCAGAACAGTAGTTTTGAATTTTCCAGGACTTCAAGTCGACGGCTCAAAGTGAATTCAAGAGTACGATAATCGAAAAAGTTGACGATCACTGTATCAGACGTTACCATTGCAGTTGGAGAGATAGAAGATCGAGAGACGAAATGCATTCGAGACACATCGAGACTAAGTTGAAACGGCAGGAACCAAAGTTTCGACTCAGTCCACAGAGTCTCTTTCCCCTTTGAGCTGTAGAATTACCCAGCGACTACATCGAAGATGTGTAAACGCAAATTTTCAAGCTGCTACAGTAGACCAAACTCGGCTTGATATCAATGGTACCATCTACTTTGAGTATCACGCTATGGGTTCATCTTCGCGTTTATCCCGAGTTTATTCGTGCAATATGTTGCGGCTTTTCTACATTATTCAGAGGGTGCGTTTACTGAGGTAAGAGTGAACAAGAGAAAAAAGATTGTATAAAATATAATTTTCCGGGCGATATTTCGTAAGATACTTGAATTTCGTTTTAAGAATTTGAGCGAGTTATCAATGTCAACCTTAATTTATGTTTCCTATAAACATTGGATTGGACCACTACTACTGCATTCCGCAAATACAATGAAAATGGCTTGTGCACCGCTCGTGCTATACCTACACACCGCGAATATCGCGTCGACCTTACATTCATCTCGATGCAGCAATTGCATAACGATCTATGTCCGCCCCCGCATCACCTCGCCACTCCATTTTCACACGTAACGTTGTTATTGCTACGTGCGACGATAGCATACCGGGGCGTAATTTCTCCCCTTCGATCTTCGCTGTATTCCAACACATTTCAAGATACATTACACTTGCGGAATCCGAATGTATTCACAACGCGATATATCTCCGCAAATACTCTATCTCCATATTATCTCTTTCTGTCTCTGTCACTTGATATTGGATATATACGAACAACAGAATGTGATAATTAATGAAATCGAATATCAAATTCTTTTTGCATTTCGCGAAGCAAAGGTCTTCCTTTAATTCTTTGTTAACTTTCTAACAATAGCTTGAAAGAAACTGTTCCTACTTTACGTAGACGTTTGAGGAAAGATTTAAAGATATACTTTTGAAATTGCTTCCAGACAATGATCTTACTCAATTAACGTATCTATATTATTTTACTATATTACAGTCTACAATAATGAGATATATGCATTAAAAAACAATATGTACTTTTTTCTTCACCAAGCTTTCCAAATAAGATTTAGAGTTTTCTAAAATGAGATTTATAATTTTTGTAAACATGCGCAAAATGAAAATAGCTATATTTATTACATTGTTAGCGAAAAAATAATATATATTCTGAAAAGGAAACTATAATAGCATCTCTCTCCCGAATAATGAGTTTTAAAATATATTCTCGCAAATTAACACACGCAAGGTTATTTTCGCATTTTTAAATAAAAAAAATCCCGAATGGAAAAATATTTGTACAAAATTGCACAAAGAAAAAGGTATTGTATAATACTGTACGTTTCGCTGAATTATTAACGCGCGAGATTCAGGGATCCTAATTAGAGAAAAAAAAAGACAATTTCAATCTTTAGCAAACAAAGTCTTAAGTCTTAAACTTTGGTCATTGCATTGTTCAGATAACCAGCGGGATTGAATATAAACGCGAAGTAAGCCCGAGCGCTAACTATTCGCGTGTTTTCGATCGATTCTCCTTCTCTGTTGAGAACTTTTATAAGCCATTCCTCTTTGCGTCATTCTGGTTTTTATTCAAAAGTAGCAGCACACGCTGCCTATAATAACCGCGTAGAGAGAATAGATGAGACAAGAGTAATTCCTGGCTCCGAGACAGAGAGAGAGAGAGAGAGAGAGAGAGAGAGAAGTCGCTTCGCGATATTTATTCATCCAGTAGCGTCGCTCTGCTGGCTGACTACGGTCTACTGTTTGTCACCCAGGTCTTCTCTCGCTCTGGCATTGTATTCTTTCTTCCCCGTTTCCTCTCGCCTACATCTCTCTCTCGTTTCCTATCTCCCTCTTTCTCTTGCTTCCAAATTTTGCAATGTCTCCCACACGACTCATACACCCCCGTTCATCCCATTGTCATCGGAATACTACTTCTCCATCTTTGTCGCTTCTCTCCCTCTCTTCGCGTGTTCGCATTTCTCTTTAACAGCGTATATCCCTTTTCTATCCCGTTTCTCCACTCCGGTCCTCCGCAGCCTCCTATGTGATCTTGCTGCAGTCCCTTTATCTCTTCACGTCGTCCGTTTACGTTTCTAAGCGTACGGCTACGGGCCGCTTCACTCCAATTCTCATGTATTTTTGGATGTAGCGCGTCGTGGAAACGGTTCAACGACCTCCTTAGTTTCCGAACCAGAACGTGCTTACGTACGCGACCGCGCATCAACGAGAGAAATGTGGAAAATTGTGATTGATCGTCATCGTACGTCGTACAAGTACTCGACGACACTACGGCGATTCTCCTAACGAGTCCTCAATGTGCTTTCGGTTCCTTCTGCTTTACGGCCCGAGAAACGGTCCCTCGACCAAATGGTGCGAAGTGCATCGGAGTATGCACGTCGGTAGTTCTACCATCAGAATATGCAGTCGAAAGTGTTCCAATTGTTTTTACAGTTTCTCGTGAATGCTGTTATTCGCGACGATATAATACAGAATTTTTCCTCTCAATTATACATATATTTTATATTATATTAGGAGAGACAGAAAGAGAGTCCCGCAATTATTGATTATTTTCAAAGCGCCTCTTTTAAAGATTAATTAAAATCAGAAATCTTATTACAAAAATGTCAAGATGATAGCTTTTGAATTATAAGTCAATTAAATTGTTTAATATTAAATATAAAGGTTATATATTAAAAATTACATATTTGTTAAGTATTTTTAAATTGACTATCTAATGTAATCTATCAATTTCGATATAATCTATTATATATACAAAAAATTTTAATGTACGATAAAATTACTATGTCTAATTTCATTTCGTTTCAAGTAAAAAATCGATTAATAAACATAAACTTCATCAATAAATATAAATGGATGGACTTATTAAAAAAAGATCAGTAGATATAAATGAGTTATTAGAATAAATACGATTGAAGATTTGTAAAACATTTTCTTAAATTTATATTCGAGAGCTTGGTTTTACAAATTTTAGATAGTCTCATTAATAATATCCTGTTGTACAATATTGCAAAATATCTCGATAAATGATGAAATTAGTAAACGATGCATCGATAATAAAGTGTTTATAACTGTTCATAACTGCCTTTCTATTGCATCGTTATATACGCAACAAATTGATTGATGATTATATAAATGTATTATATACTAGTCTCGTATTAGCCCATCCATTTGAAGACAATGGATTTACGAGATGTTATATTTATTTCTCTTCTGCTCTCAACTCAATACATATACCTACGACGAGTATCTATGTATAGCTGTTCTATATATTTGATCCATTGCCTCGAATTAAGATAAAAGATAATATAATATTCACCGATACGCGATGCGCAGCAGCGGAGTTGTAGACTACGTTGAACTGTAACATAAAGATAACATACAAGTTATAATAACACTCAATTATAAGTCCAGGGATGAGAAGTAAATAACACCGCTACTTTTATCGTTAGTTTTTTATAATAACAATTTAGTAATAACGTTGCAATTTTTTATGACGGTAACGATAACTAATTAAAAGCTACGGTTGAGAAAATTACTTTTGAAAAGTAACTTGTCATTATTACACGTTATTAAAAAAAAAAAGTAAAAACTTATTACGCCTCTATGCGTTATTCGCTGCTTTAACTTGTTACAAATAACAAGTTATTTTCTTTTTCAATAAATAAGTTACTTTTCAAAAGTGACTCCCAACATTAGCTTTTAATTAGTTATTGTTACCGACGTAAAAAATTACTACGTTATTATCAAATCGTTATTATAAAAAAAAAAATAACAATACAAATAACGACGTTATTTATTTCCCCCTTAAGAAATTGATATTTAAATTTTAAATAAATGGTTATTACACGCTCGAATTCTATCTTTATTTTTTCAAATATTGAAATAATTACTGCTTTCAAAATACTATAATAGGTAAAGTTTACCTATTAGCTAAATATAGCAAGATTACCCAATCACGTGCGCGGATTGCCAGATTTACCTAACAGGTAAACTTTACCGAAAGATGGAACAATCGGCCCCTAATTTTTAATTTTTTCTTAAAATTTATAAGAGTTTGAAAGATGAAAGTGTTTTATAATACATAATTAAATTATCTCTAAATAAAAACTATTCAAATAAGCGGCTATATATAAACAAGTCGTATCGCAAAAGATAAAAAAATTATCCACCTTATGATTGCTCCACCGTCGCCCGATGACTCTCCAAACCTCCTCATCACCTCAGATTCCTTCATTGCATTCGTGGAAATACTGTCAATTACGACCGCGCAGTAATTATACAGCAAAATAAAACGACATTTCCGATATTAATCGTACGTCACATTTTACGATGCAAGATATTATAAAAGAAAAAAAGTAAGAAAACTGTAAGATGCATTCCATATCTGCAATGTTTCGGAAATTAACGATGTATGAGGTTCAAGATAAAGGCAATCAGAAAATCGGTCAACTTTATATCATCTAGTGACACTATACCCGTTGTTAAAAAAACAATGCATTCTCGCAATTTACAACGCAATTATTATCCCGTATTGCGAGCACGGCTGCTGCCTTCGCCTAGTATTCCATCGAAGATTGACCACCATGCAGCCGGAGATCGATAACTACTACCGAAATTGCCGAAATTGTCGAAATTGCCGGAACTGAAACTATCTCAAAGTGCTCTCTCTAAAAAAAAGACCAGGTCATCAAATATAGAGATTGCCACAATCTTGCCATAAAGACTGTTATTATCAAAATTTGTAGTGTTTTGTATATAGTGCGGTTTCTGAAAAAAGTCATAAACTGAACCTTCTAATCGAAGATATCTTTTCAAAAATCGAAGAAAAATCGACACGCGTACACTTAAAAAAAGACATCAAACTTTTGAGTACCTAGTCGGAAAATGTTTCACATGCCGGAAATTTAGTCAAAAAGCCGGAATATCCGGTTCAAAATCGAAAAAGTGGTAACCGTGATTGAGAGTTAAGTGAATGTAAGAGAGTTAAAAGATTAAAGATAAACTTGCGCGAACTAAATCGATTGATTCTCAAAAATAAACGTCTTACATTATTAATGTACAAACGCCGAAGAGTAAGGTAACTTGAAACAAATCTTTCTCTTTCTAAAGTATCGAGTTGAAGATAAATGCTGATAGCATCGAAAGAGGAGCTGATATGCTCAATTCACAGACGGAATTCTATGACTCAATTCTTTTTATATTAGGAGAAAAATGTTGAAGTATTGCAAGCAAATATTACTACTTTTTTTCGACATTAAACTACTTATTATGAAAAACTTTGATCATAATATTGAAAAGGATTGAAAAATATGATTATGACATTGAAAAATGATTTAAAAAATTCAAATTAAGTATAATTTAAAGTAAATTTAAGTAATTCTTCATAATTATATTTTTATTTTTATAGTTTTTATAATTAAATTTTATTTTATTTTATTACTTGGATTTTTAACATTACATTAAATGAATTTATATTTTGACTCTTACATCGCCCTTGTTATTTATTTATTATAAGTATAATTTGATATTAAAAAAATTGTGATAACAAAATAAATTTTTGTAAACTATATTTCATTAATTATAAAAAATAAATGAAATACATCTGTAAAAAATAAAATTTTAATTCGCATATTTAAATAAAGATTTATTTCAATGAAAGAGAGAGAGAGAGAGAGATAATATATTTCTCAGAAATAAATTTTCAAGTATCTTTTTGTCAGTGTATAACGGATCAGAGATGATAAGATCAAAGAATGTGCAGTCTATTCTTCTGCGTTTATGTGTATAATTTTACACGGAACAACATGAAGTTGATTGATTACGAAAAACGATAGTTGAATAACGAGAGCTGTATACCAGTCGCGAGATATATAATCATACAGAATGATACTCGGAAATTATTCGCGAAAAGACCGTTCGACGTCTCATCGGTGAGTACTTGTCGCGACCACGTCTCGAGAGAAAACAAGATTCCGCTATTGCCGTTGCCTGCCGTGCGGCTGGAATCACGCCGCGCGAACGTAAACAAAGCAAAACAACGACGTGCCGTAAACTGTCGAGCGCTCTGTAACAGCTATTACGAATATATTTAACGTATTACCAAGTAAATCGCGACTGTTAATTGATCGCGCGAACTGGTACTAATTACTCGTTCGTAAGGAATGATCGCGTTTTAAGAAATAATTCGTCGATTACGGAGTAATTCGCGTCATTATTTTTGCTGAATCTTGTCGTGGAAATATAACGTTGCAGCTAAAAATAAAAAATGCAACGCAAACTGTATATCGCGAAAAATGAGCGTCGAATAACGAGAGCCGAATGTGATGTTTAAATTGATCACATTTAATAAATTTATTACATATATATATGTATGTACATAAAAATTATTATGCATGTAAAATAATAACATTTCAAGAATAATTTTTACGCGGATTGAATTCTCTATTCGCTTTTTTAAAGTAGGAAATATTTAATAACGCCGCGCGCGCGCGGTACTGATGTTTTTTTTTTTTAACTTTATATCTTAAAACGTTTTTATAGAATTTGACAAATAAATAAAAATTTATTTTTGTTTTTATTAAAAATGTATTAAAAGTACTTTAAATAAATAATAACATTCGAGAGAGAGGAAAAGAATTGCGATAATAATATATAAAAAAATACCAATGATACGTAAAAAAGTAAATGACTCATTTATTCCATTGTCGCCTAATTTTTAGACTTATTCCATTGTCGCCTTTTTAGACTTTCTCTTCTTAGATTTTATTGTCGCAACATTTGCTTACGAAAAGACCGTTAATTACGATTGTACATTAATCATTAGAATACGACAGTGATATGGGTCTTTCCACGACATTCTCGAAGTTAATCACGCGTGATATTTTATTACACTCGATGGATCATCCAAAAATATACAATTGAAATTCAGTATTACGTATACGTAATAACATGGAACGCATAAATCTCGCGAGAAACATAGCTGTTATTAATAAACGAATAATTGTTAATTATCAAGGCTTTCTGTAACTTGAATTGTATAATTCAATGATTTGTGAATTACTCCCTACTCTCAATCTGACAATGACGCGGCAAATTACGTTTAATTAAGCGGAAAATTCAACACGCGAAGCGAGATATGTCCGAACAAGATATATCGCCGAAGAAGTAATGATCGCCTCTAAATGTCACAACGGAATTGATGATTCCCGTATCCGTATACAATGCCAATTTTGAGAAATTAAATATCTACTTCTCTCGAAAGAGAGCCTCAATTATAAACATAGGATCTAATTGCGGGAGTCAATCAATCGCAAATACTAACAATCGACAATTATTTTAGGAACAATTGCGAGCTGAGCAATAATTCGTGTTTGCTCGTGCGGTATATAGGCTTACCGTTGCGTAGACTGAATCACCTTGTTTACGGTTAAGCACCGAGATTTGAGCGGAGACGCGAGCCGCTTCGTGTACTGTTGTTTCATTATCCTACGAGACGTGGTACTGGCAGGTACAGTGAAACACTAAATGCACGATCTTTCGTTACGAATAATTTGTCAGTACTGTCTCGCGAATAGATAATTGTTTACGATTTATTTCAAAGCGCGTTAAATATTTTAAAGCAACGAAATAAATTCACTGCACTGGTCAGATATAAAATGGAGCGATGTATACATACAATAACCCAATCCTTTGAATTAAATAACATTTCGTTATTTTTAACTTCCATGTGTAAAAAATATAAATCAATTCATTTTTGTGGTTTCAAAGTAAATAACATACATATTAACGTCTGTATTTAGGAAATAATAAACTAAATTTGAATCAAATTTTATATCATAAATATACTTTCTTGAATTAAATTATTTAACTACGTTGTTCCAGTTAAATTAAAAACATAAGTAAGAGCAAATCTAATCTCAAATGATTAAAAATAACTCTAATTATAAGTATTAATTTGACATTATAAATTCCATAGCATGGTATATGCTCTCGTCATTTGAGATTTTATGCTACACAACCAAATATAAGGTTTAGGTTATTGCGCACAGATTTTTTTATACTTTTACATTCTTACATTCAAGCAACAATACTTGAGCAAATAGCGGTACAACCTATTTCATAAACCATCGAGTTATTTTTTGCAAAATGCGATCGTTTCTTACGAATAAATATCTATAATCGATCTACGCGCGCGCAATTGACTAATATTCACAATTTATTTTGCAAATACGTTAAATATTATAACAGCTGTCAAAACGCTTGGCGGCGTACGGCGCGTCGTCGTTGTCGTGTTTCACAGATAGTTGTTTACCTTCGCGCGGCTAAACTTGAGCCAGCAGAGACAGCGACGAGATTATAATGTTTATTGTCCCTAAATTGCTGTAGCGACAAGTACTCGGGGAAGAACGCTATCTTTCCTTATAAACGCTTGCTATGAATTTAACAATTGTCAGCATGCTCAATTAATAAATTCAAAGTATGAATCAACTCCTGTGCTATCTTTCGTTATATACAATAAATGAGATGTCAGTGCCGTTTCACGTGACTAAATAATAATTAATAATTTATTTCCTACACGAAAAAAACGGTACAAGTTTGAAAATAATTTTGTTGGTTCGTCAAAATAATTATGTAGGAAATTCAAGCATAATGAGCAATGTTGTAAAAAGTTTTTAACATTTTAGTAACCAATTTGAGCTTGCATAATTATTTTGATAGTCTCCTGATATTTAACCAACAAAATTATTTTCAGATCTGTATCTAGCTAAATATTTAAATACTTCAGCAAAACTATTTTTCCCATGTAGCGCGGCACGTATTCCGAGGTAAATTCACTGGCACGCGAATCTCATAATCAGTTTCGACGCTCGTTTTACGATAATCATTCTGTTATTGCGTATACATTTTCACCTTATATTTAAATGATATGAATTGAACGAGCAGTTGGAATTTTCGTGCAGATTGTTACGTTATCTCTTGAAATGCAATTGTTCGTTATAAATAAGTATCTATATAACCAGTCCGCGCGATCGATCAACATTCACAATATACTCGGTAAATATCGTTAAATATTTTGGTAATCCGTTACAGAACCGCTCGGCAGCGCATGGCGTGTAATTGTATTTCAAAGTCGTATTTACGTTTGCGCGGCAAGATGCGAGCCAGCAGGCAACGCGTCGTAGTGTTATTACACTTATTACCTTTCGAGATGTCGCCTTGTAACGACAAATACTCGGAGAAGAACATGATCTCTGCGACAAACTTAACAACTGTCAGCATGCGCGGTTCATAAATTCAAAATATGAATTAACTCCGAATCGAGTATAATCGTAATTGTTCTAGCAATGTAACATTTATCCACATAATATAAATTCAGCATTTGTACATCAATAATGTAAGACGCATCCCCGACAATTAATCGATTCACTTCGTGCACACACAAATTTATCTTTAATTTTAATATTTACATTTATTCATTTGGCTCGCAACACGAAATGAGAATCACTTTAACAATCGCAAGAGCATATAATTTTTTTTAGCAACAGGTGCAGTATCGCCGCAGGTAAGGTTGGCTGTGCAATTTTCTGATTACCTCCTCCTTGAGATTCGTACATTGAGTAGTTTCCAAGATATCACGAATATCGAATAAACATCGTAGCTTTATGCAACTTCTCTTTTCGTATATCTTATTCTTTCGTCGTGAAATACGACATATAATTAATCCTCACCGAATAAACGGAGATCATTTGTGTCCGCGTTTAATTTTGAATATTCGCTCTCAATGAGAGAAAATGACGATTATTGCCGGGCTTTCACGGACACCTTCCCCTACCTCCTAAATTTTTTTGTTAGGAGCAGAACGGCGCGCCCATACACACTTGTTTCCAACATATTCATAATTTTAAAAATGTGACTGAATGAGGTAACTATACAATTGGTGTAATGAAAAAGCACATAGTTATTTTTTTCAAAAAAGTTGTACAACTCCATACTGCAAAGTACATATTTTTTCAAAAGCAACTATTCTCATAAATTACCCTCGTTTACAAGGTGAGATTAATATTCGGAGACATATTCTGTTGTATTATTAGTGCACATAATTGACAATATTTTTGCGAGTGTGTGATGTGTAAATTCTAGTGACCAACCGTATCAAATTGGGAGAGACAATCCTAAATTTTAACTCTTCTTCCCTCTTTACACAACGCGTCCCAAATTGTATCCCAAATTAAGACCGTAATCACAAATTGTCCCTCTTTTTTAATAGGTACGTCAACAAATAAATTTGTGGCGTTGCAAGCGTCACATATTGAACTGCCATCTAGTAAGTGTATCTGCTATCACTGTAGCTACGATTCAGCGTTTACAGCGCTAATCAGCGCTAATATGCGTTCTATCTTCATTGGACATATAACAAGGAAAAAAAGCATTATTTTTCTTTAATTACTCACATATATAGACTCCTGAAAGAACCAACAATTATATAAAGGACTAATAAGAGTCAAATAAATAAATGTTTTAAATTCTGTAAATAATTAGATCTTTTAATTATTTTTTTATAAACAAAATGATGTCAAGGGCTATATAAGAGTCAAAAAGATATTTGTTCAACAATAAAACATATAATTAGTCATTACTTTTAATAATTAATTTAAACATTGCTTAACACTAATTCGCCTTCAAACAATTAACTAACAAAAATAAATATAGATAAGTATTAATAAATATAAATATGTTACAAGTTTCGGCTCTCGGATTGAGCCTGAATGTCTGAGGAGGGCTCAATCTGAGAACCGAAACTTGTAACATATTTATATTTATTAATACTTATCTATATTTATTTATTATCTTAGTTAATTGTTTGAAGGCGAATTAGTGTTAAGCAATGTTTAAATTAATTATTCAAAGTAGTGACTAATTATATGTTTTATTGTTGAACAAATATCTTTTTGACTCTTATATCGCCTTGACATCATTTTGTTTATTTTTATATAACGAGTCCTTATTTCTTTTCTATTAATTTGTTATTTTTTTATATATTGCGAAGAATATCACATAATTTTTGGCGTTTTCTCCCGTCTTCCACTACTGGACTCATCAGTAAGGCATTGTAGTGGAAGCCAGGGCCGTAGAAAGAAAAGCAGGGCCCGGGAGAAGAAAATTACGGGCCCCTATTTCACGCAGATATTACTCCCAACCAGGAGCGGCAGATTTAGAATTTTTAATCTAATCTAAATAAGAAAGAAGAAGGAAAGACTAACTAAATATCTTCAACATGCTTGTAAGATTTTTCGTTTTTTATTTTATTTTATTTTGCCTGATATTTGCAGGAACACATTTGTTGCAAGCACGCTAAAAGAACCACTAGCAACAGAAACTAGCAGAGTACAAAATATTTGTAAATTTTTTAAATGAATTTTAGATTTTAAAATAAATTTTAAATACCATAAATACACACATATATATTTTTACAATATATGTATATATTTATTTGATTATCAAGAGACGCGGTATAAGTTTCTCCGGCCATGTTCAAAAACTGAAAGACATTACAAGTCTCTTATCCCGAGCCACCAAAAAGTCCATTTTTGGGTTTAATATTTTCTGGATTTTCCAATTAATTTTCAGAATAAACGAACTTTTTACTTACTCTTAAAATATTTTGTTGATCAAAACAAATTCTTTCATTTTTTACTTTCATAATATAATTTCTCTCTAAAAATTTCCGATTAAATAATTAATTTGTTTTCCGCAATTATTCTTTAGATTATACATCAGTTGGAAGAAGTTCAAAAGGAATCTGGTAGAATTGATAAAATTATTTTTTTATTAATTTACGCGGTTGAAAATATGCGTTCTTATCACAATTTTTCCAGATTTAGTATTTTCAGATTATTAAAATTGTTGTATATTAGTTAATTATTAATAGGACATTGTTCTTACTTTGGGTAAATATTGCGAAGAATATTACTACGTCGACCCGCTATCAGAGGTCTATCGATATTCGCAAATTCTCGCAAGTGCTGAGATACGCGTATATCTCTTTATATAGAATCTCGATTTAATAACTTACACAGGCGTCTAAGGTAGGCTTCCACTACAATGCCTTACTAATGAGTCCAGTAGTGGAAGCTGGGACGAAACGCCAAAAATACGTAATATTCTTCGCAATATTTATCTAAAGTAAGAATAATGTCTTTTTTCGACTTGACGCGTATTTTAAGAAATATTATTGTGTGTGATTCTATATACTGCGCATATGTAGTCCCTCCCATAAAGAATCTCTCCCTCCTGAAAGAATACAATTATTAATAAAAACATTAGAATCTACATTTAGTGTGAAAATTAACTTAACGTGCGAGGAATTTTATGATTTCTTATTAAAAAACTAAAAAATTATTCGTAAAATACATAGCGTACAAAAGTACAATTTTAAAACATAAAATATGTGATACATTTTTGTGATTTCATAACTTGATGCAATTTTGATTGTGACTTATATAATGCTATTAATTAAGTATTATTAGTTATTTACCAATGTAATAATATAATGTTCATATTCATTTCATTAACAAGTCTAAAAAAATGTTTATTAAAATTTGACTATGACGATTAATATCGATTTTTTTATGTCCCTCTTTCCCTTCTCTGGTTGATCACTAGAGTGTAAATGCAACAAAAGAATCTAAGAAGATGACGAAGCTTGAGAGGCATCGAATGACGACAGAGCAATCAAAAGGTGAATAATTTATTTTATGCATATGTATTATTCAGCCATTGTGATATCATTCATCGTTTATTCGAATATTTTAAATCAGAATTAAAGTTAAAGATTTTGATCTTTTAAAATTTAACGTATACTAAAAAATACATTCTTTAAAATTACAGTCATTTTAATAAATAGTTATTTAAAAAACAAAGAGATTTCAGTACGTTCAATAATTTAATTGTTTAAATGTTAGTTATTTAATCATTATTACTAATTTGTACATCATCTTTATGTGTCACAGTTAAATGCATAGTTTGCAACGTAATCTACATCTCCGCTGCTGCGCATCGTATCGGTGAGTGCTTTTATTTTAAATCAAAATAATACATCTGTGAAAATTACGTGTAAAATGTGCATAATTCCTGTGTAAACGTATGCATATTAAATTGCGGAGATATATATACATATATAGATATAGATGAATAAAATATCTACTAGATTCATTGCCTCAAAATGGATGGATTACAGATTACGATCTATATTTAATTCTGAAGTATTAAGTATACCTGTAATTATTCACCTCGATTTATTGTGCGTACGAGAATGCACTTGCATATGTACGAAGCTTATAGAACAGAACTCGTTATACCGATGAATTATTTATTGACATTTTGGTATCTTCTTATAAAGCAGAATAATTGCTAGATTAGACATTTGAAATTTATAGGCAATCTCGCAAACAAATAATAAAAAATAATAGAGAAAATTTCACGAGTTGCTTAGTAAAAATTGATAAACAGTATTATTGTTACAAATTTTGTAAAAGGGATATTTATTTTCAAATCTAATGAAAATATTAATATCTACACTTTTTTTTATCAAAAATTACTTGCTATACAAAAGTTAAACTTTTTAAAATAATTTGTACGATTGAATTAGGGACTGTAAATAAAAAAATAGTTTATTAATAATATTATTTGAATAATTTTAATATCGAGCATATTATAGCTATGTAGTTGATTGAATTTTCAAGTTTAAGTTACTAATTGAATTTTTAAGTATTTACGCGAAATGGAAATACATTCATATTTATAAAAGTCGATTTAAAAAAATGTCAATATTTAAAATGTTTTATTTTCTCTTTTTTCAATCCCCCTGTTTAATATACATATATATGTGTATATATATATATATATATATATATATTTATGCAAGGTTTGCGATTTTGATCTTTCATCTCCTGTCGGGATTAAAAGTGATACACATCAATCCAATTTTCATAAAAGCAATATTTAGAAAATTTTTGAACATAAACATATCAGATATAAATAAAAGAATTAAAAATATTTTAGTTACATATCATGTTCCGAGTAATTTAACAATACAATAATTATTATTAATTGTATTAATTTTTATTAACGCATCAATTTCATCGTAATCTTTCATAACCTGTTTATTATACTAATAATTTATCTTTACGTTAATTAAATGACACGATTGAATAAATATTTCATATCAAAGCAAAATTTTTTTAACTAAATTATCCCATAATTAATAAATTATACATATTAAAATTAGTTAAAATTAATTGAATCGGTATTTAATGTAAAGTATTGAATGTAATTTTGAATATAATAGGTAATATAATAAACAGGAATATTTATTAGCATTTAGTGTTTGACTTATTACGCAATTTGTGAAAATTAATAAGAAATAATAAAGATCTCTCTTTTTTCTCAGTATTCTTTCTCGATATGTAGAATCTTCAAGCAAATGTAAAAATGAAACCAAATCAACCCATCGTATAAATAATATAGATCCGAGTAAATTGTATTCAACCTCGTGCGTTACGTCTAATTCAAGATTAATGATTGCGATGTACAATCCATGCGATGTTAAATCCATGCAAGCGTGTTACAATACAAATTATACAATTCTCACGAACGCGTTAAATTGCTACCCACTTATTGGTACTTGGTCATTGCGTAATCATAAATGAACGCTCTAACGTATTTTACTTGCCGTTTTCTTATTTGATGAAACTATCGGCACGTAAATTGACGTAGCGTTGAGTAATAAGCGTGTTTCTGACGCTTCGTTTCTGCAACTCTCGCACGAAACTATCGTCAGTTGAGGGTATCGAACGTATCGATGCGCGGTCGATTTCTTCGTAGATACGGGAATCGTGGCCCTTTGATCGCCACGGAAATGGGGAAGGGGGCAAGAAAGTGGATAGGCAGTGGAGCAGGTTGTAAAGAGTTGAACGGTTCAGAGGCAAAGCGCGGAAAATTAAAACGGACCACAGAGAGGAACGAGTTAGGTCGTTTTCCACCTCTTTTCCGCGAGCCTTTTATCCTTTTCTCACCCTCCCGAGACTGCGGCACGCTCACGTGTAACGTGCATTATTCTACAAAATTAATAAAGATCAAACGTCGTTGTGAACGACGTTATAGGAACGATGCTAAATAAAAATGATTAGAGATGAACAAAGTAGGAAACAGATTCTTCTCAGTTGCTCTCCTTTATATCGAAGCGTTTTAAATATCATTTTACATATATTGACATGTGTGTATTTTTATCTTCATACATTTCATTAATAAATATTTAGTCCATGGAGCTAATATATTATATAGATTTAAAACTAGAGAATCACCGATAGTATTCCACTAAAATTGCCAATATTTCTTGTTTTTGTTTGTTTTCGGTTTGTATTGTTAAAATTATTTATATTATATTCATACACATTTTCGCGATATTCTGTACTGTATATCTATAGAACAAAAAAAAATTGAACTAAAATTAACCGACTCAAATAACACCATTGGTGATTCTAGTGTTAAATAACTTTAATTGAATATTTTGATTACTGCGAGTCATTAAATAATCATATCTTTTAAGTAAACGTTTTAAAGTCATCACACTTCGTCGTGCTAATACATAAAAGGTTAATACAATTTAGCGTAATCACACGCGTGAACGAAGAGATTAGATTACGGACGGCGTTATTCTCCAACTGTAAGCCGAACGTAATACAAGGTCGAGTGGCGCGCGGGGACAAATTGACCTCCGTATAGTTTAATGGTACGGCCAGCTTCGAGTAGTTGTAGCGCGGTAGATAATGGAAGCGACGGTATAGTTCTCCAATGATAATATTCCGAAGTCACAACGCCGCCGAAGAAGGAAGAGTGGAAAATGGGTCGCACCCCCGGAAACAGCCTGCCGCTTTTGTCGACGTGGAAACGGGACGTAAATGGATCGTATAATCGGTACCGCTGTTAATTCGCCAGTTAAAAAACGCCGCGGAAAACTCCTCGACAAGATCGATCGCGTTATACGATAATGTCAAAACTAATAGAGTGATCGAGCATTGCGGCAAATTTTTATGCGCTTTTATTGATTTCAACTCGATCTCTAACAGTCGTTATCTATAGCTCTCCATTGCTGTCATCCTCATCTTATTTCGTATTGTATTTTTTCCTACGAAAAGGTAATGAAAAAGGTAATCGTGCTCCTTGCATTATATATGTGCGTGTGAAATATGTATTAGTACACGTAAATATATTACATTCTGTAATTATTATATTACTATAGCGCGAGGAATTAGAACACGTTCACTCCAGGGCACATATGCATAAAATAACGATATTCCGTAAACATGAACACTTATATACATTAGCTTTTAATTATATAAAATATTTGAACAGTTAATTCGAAATATATCTCGAAATTGATTACACACACAGACACACACAGAGAGAGAGAGAGAGAGAGAGAGAGAGAGAGAGATACATTTCGTAAATGTGCGTGCATAAAATCTGAGAGACAGCGAGGTCGTCGCTTTTGAGCGTAATAATTCAACAAATTGATATTTCTTTGAAAGCGCGCTGCCGACGTAGAAAGAGAAATAAAAAAAGGAAAAATCTAGTTGGGGTCGGGAATAAAGAAATGAAGGCAAAAAGAGGAGAAGAGAGCAATGGAATCAAGGGAATACGGAAAAGCGTAAAACGTCCTTGGTACGCTCACCTGCATAGCTACACTTAGAATCTTGGTAATCATCCACGCGTCACAAAAGGAAGAAATTTCTACTCTATCTCTTTACAAAATAATTTTTATTCTTTCGGTGCTTCATCCCTTTTCGTTGCAACATTAATTCCGTCGTGGAAATAATAATCGTGCTAAAATAAGGTCGCGCCGCGCCGGATAACGTTCCTGTCTAAAAGCTACTCTATAACTAATATCAATACCGGTTCGTCTTTCCGAAGTTATCAAATTACCGCGCAGATGTCTTATCTGTGGGCGTATAACAAAGTAAAGAGAGGATTGATGAGACAGGCAATTAAAGTCAGACGAGCAATATATAAAAGCCATTATGAAATGCATCAGTTGCATTGGACTCGTGACCAAACTCGTTCATTTTGCACACAAATGGAAAATTAAACAAGTCTCTGTTTAATGTGATCGATTCCCGGAAATTATATTTAGTATACTGGACGATGTTTCGTTTCACGTTAAGTTCACGTCAAGCTTAATTAAGCCACCGATCTAACTTTGTGTGCGTGAATTTTATTATTCTCGATACGCGTATATTGAATGAAACGCGCGTTAGAGTTATGAGCATACGCCATTGAATATCTGGCTACTAATATTCCGGTCAAAGGGGCGGAAATTATTTCATGAATGTGCCATGTTGAACGTATGATTGGGTCACTGCATTCGTATTTGTATCGAGCAATACATCTCCCTCTCCTTCCTATGCTATTGTACGTTCAATCTATGTCGCTGAGATGGCTGTCGCTGTCACCGCGTTTCTATTATTTGGTCGATAATTCCGCACGCGTGAATGTAACGCAACTATAAATGCGTCTCTCCCTCTCACGAGGGGTGCGATTAAACGCAAGAGAGTTGGAAAAAATATATATATATACACACACACACACATCCACTACGCGCGCCTTTCGGATTTATCGTTGGCCAGTACACGATTCAATTTACGTTCTCAGATATCTTGTAGAAACACGGGCTGGCGCAATGCCACTATGGCAATATGTCCATTCTGTTTTTGACTCTCTCTCTCTCTCTCTCTCTCTCTCTCTCTCTCTCTCTCTCTCTCTCTCTCTCTCTCTCCTCGTACTCCCTCTTTCGGTCCGAAGCTTTTGCTAGGCAAATATGTCGCGATGCTATCTCGACGCGCGCGGCCGGCAAAAATCCGTGCTCTCTCTGACCAGCACACTCGCGTCCGTTTTGCTCCGTCCTCCTTTCAAATAAAGTGACGCCGAGGTGTAACCCGGAATTTGTCAGACTCCTAAGCGGAAAATTTACTTCCATTGCTTCAAATGTTCTTTAAAAAAGTTCGCCATCTCCCTTGCCACTTCGTTCTCCTTGTAGGATACTTTTTTACAAAAAGATTTTCACAAAAGAGAGAGAGAGCGATTCTTGATTTACATAGAAAAGTAAAAAGTTGATAAATCGAAAGATTTATTATTTTACTTTATCATAACAAAGATTCATGATTTTGAGTAATCATGAAATATGAGTAAGAAGATTTTTCGGAAGTATCTACGATATCTTATCGAGAATCTAATCTTTCTTTTATATATCAGATGATAGATCATTTCATTTTCAATTACATACGTAGACGTACGTAAACGCATTTTTGAACAAATATAGCCTTCGCAGCAGTTATAAATGGATCATCAGGAACGTATATATCCGAGGAAGCTGTAAGAGATGCCAATGTCTTTCCAATACTAGATAAATCGCATAAAAAGCTGCTTTAAAGTCAGCTTCGAATGGCCGATATGGGAAACGTATTTCGATCTTTATTCTTTTGTTTGCGAACCAAGCAACGTCGACGAATAAAGACATAACGTTGTGATAACATTTTTGCGTTAATATACCAAAGTGCATATTATGTTAATATTGCAAAACGTCTGTTTACGACAACTTTTAAATGAATAAATAATATTAGCGCGAGATATTGGATCGTGGATATCATAACGCGTGCAATTCGGCAAATACTTTATTTTCAAGGAAAACACAATAATCCGTTCCATTAATCAGACAAAATTTATGAAACAATGTAAATAAACCGGTCCAAAAATATACGGATGACCAAAATTCGAAATATAGCGCGGTTAATCCTGGTGTAATATTTATATTTCGATTCAGCACGGTTATGCGTACAAATTTTAACTGGAATCAATTTCCTCAGGACAATAGGGTTTATTATGTTTTGAAAGAAAACCTAAAGGAGCAAGGAATTCTGATTAAAATTTCTCGAGAAAAATCTAAAGTCTTTCTTTCTGAGATTTTTCTTCCTTTTAAATATTACAGCACAGTAAAATAACGTGAATTATTTTTAAAAATTATACGTTATACTTTAAACGTAAGCGTATAATTTTTAATGTATATCTAGTAAAGTACAGTATATGCTCTATAACAGAGTATATAAACTAACATAAAGTAAAGTAACGGTTAGATAAATATAAGTACTCTTAGTGTATTTCTATACAAAGATAAACAAGAAATATGTTGAAACTACTTGGAAGTTAAGAATTTTACAAAACAAAGTAGGTATACTTGACTGAAATTAATTACTTTAAATCGCGAGATACATTTGCGTTGCAGTTTACTCGAGCTTAGAATGAAGAAAAACAAAAAATTACGAAAAATTTAGACATTTGTGAAAGGCGATAATTTCACAAAAGGTGCTGTGTGTGCACCGTGTCCACATCCTATCGTTCTCCTAATGCGAGTTTTCTCGTACCGAGTTCGGAAAGGGGTTGGCTCCCGGAGCAGACATTACGCGGAATTAAAAAAGGAAGCCATCTCGATTAAGCTAACAGTGACTACGGAGGCGTTACGCTCCCCGACGGCATTACTTCCGGATAATTACGTGAAATTTCACACGGTTCATTGGTTTGCTACTTCAAACAGTGTGGTTCGATCACTTTTAAAGTATAGATATGGTTTCTTTGGACTTTTTAAAACGCGTATCAAAAGACTTTTTGCACATATGCGCATGTATGTGGCATTCTACGATAAATGGTGTGAATTTTTGTCCTTTCGTTTTTCTCGCCTAAACAATAACAAAATTATTACAAACTATAAATATCAAGTTGGTGAAATAATTGGGTATATATGTAGTGTTGATTATACGAGTTATTACACGATGTGGCAATATTGATATAACTGGATGTTTAATATACTCATTTAAATGAAAATGGACCGATGGATTCGTTCATCTGAGCAATTTCTTCTTAAGTAAATCAAAAGTAAAAGTTTGTTCCCACTCAAGTTTGTTTCCCACCGTCCGCCCCTATTAGCGAAGAATGAACTCTCTTCTTATTACGACAACCAGTTTAAGCTAGTCTCACATTATACGCGAACGAGGAAGGGAGTTCGCCTAGTGCGTATATTCCGAACCGGATTTGTTCGGTCGTTCGCCCTTCTGTCCGGTCCTGCACCTGCTCTGAGTATGGTCGGTGCATGAAAAAGCGCATCCGTACAATCCGAACGAACGAACGAACGAACGAGCAAACAAAGAGAGTTCGGTCAGTGCAGTCAAGTGCACTGTATAGTTTACGTCGGGATCGTCGAAGCATTTTTTTTATATAGCATCTCTTTTCACGAATTTATTCTTGCACGTACTCATATCGCTTTTTTCTTCTTTTTTTTCGAGAGAGAGGGAGAGAATATGGGCATTATCGGAAATGGAATAATAAAAAAATCGCAAGACAAATTCCACCGAGCTGGCCACGGACAGCCAGCGATACTTGGATTGCCGCAAAAGTTTCTGTTTCATGAGCTTCGCTGTCTACCGCGCTTTCCTCCGTAGCCGCTTTCCTTCGTAGCATCTGATATAGGGAACTGGAAGATTCAACAGACCGAGTTCAGCATTACGGATTAATATTCTCTGGAGGAAGCACGTAACCTCGCGCCGTCGGGCTCTCGTTATTACCGTCTGTGGTGTCGAATGAGATGCCTCTCGCGCGAGGTGCAGCCCCATATTCCGAATTCTCTAGCGAAGTTCCCTGGTGAACGCGAAGCTCGCGTGTTCATCGCGTTCATGATGCGCGCTTTCCTTTCATAATTCTTTCTCCGTGTCTTTTGATCCGTTCCGTCGTGCAGTGAAGCGAGAATCATACGTAATTTATTCTCAGTCAAGTAAATTAATTATTTGCATGCCAACGCTCATATTTGACGGAGTAAATTCGTGAAACGCGTCGATGTCGACATGCGCTTTACGGTTTACAGCAGTAAATTTTAATTACCATATAATTTAAACTTTGTTTTTATTAAAAAGAAAGAAATGGACGAATTTGTTGGTGTTTTCTATCAATGAATATCGCCGATACGTTAATCTGATAAAAATCTTCATTAAGCATTCGCAAACGCCGGATGTATTGTAATATTTTACCATACATATACGATCGTAAGAAAATATTCAACGAGAAAGTATTCAGCTACACGTACAAACACGTACAAACGTCGTTAGCATGATATACAAAATTAAAATTTCAATGGTAGGGCTTCGGAATTACGATGCGATATTTTCTCGAGGAGGCACGTAACAGCCGGGGCTGTCGTGTTTCGTTATCATTGTCGGCGGCGCCGAGCAGGACACGCCACCTCCTCTCTCGCTCTATACCGCCTCGTGCTCCAAATTCTTTATTAAACGCCTAAGAGATTTACTTGAAACTATGCTCGAGATTCCATTAAACTGGCTTAATAACATTCGTTCTTAACGCGAACGATTGTCTCGATTTAGAGTAAGATAAAACTTTAGGAGTGGTTTGGAAATTTGCGCGTCACGCTCCTATACTCTTTTCAATTTCACGATACGCGTGGATATTTGTTTTATTATTATTTTTTTTTTCTAAATAATTATACCTCGAAATGTAGACTGTGCTACGCAAAAAAAAAAACATGACAAAGGACTGCGGCCGTATTTTTCTTTCCGCCTGAACACATGACACGTATGTCATATAGTGCTTTAAATACATATAAATCTAACCACGATGCAATGCAATGATTTTGATTCGTGCATTCGTTGCAAAAAATACTACCTCTCGAAATGCACCATGCATGCAAGAGTTGTTCTATTTTCAAACGCGATTGGACATATAATTTCATAATGACTTTAAAAACACTCTTTACAGAATGCTTCGTTCTCAAAGAGCATCGCCGCCTCTTCTGTCTTGTAACCTTTTACTGCGTTCACGATACCTGACATATTTTCTGTGGGATAAACGAACGCTGTGTAAATAAATGCGCCTCATTCCAACTTTTTCTTCCGATATATTCTTCGCAAATTCTCAAAATGCAATGTATTTATGACATTCCAACGCGCGAGATTGAAATTCCATTCAAGTTAAATGTTCCAAATGTTAAACATTTAAATGTCGAGTTTAATATTATAATATTTAACATAATTACATAACAATGTAACAACATCAATGAATGGTAGAAAATACCACAGGTGCCTAATTTATAATTACAAACGTTTTATTTGAACAAAATGTATGTAGATTTGGTATTAAAATAAAATGTGTGTGGAACGAAAAGTATCGTTGAAACGCTATTCGAGCATTAAAATGGTTTGTTAGATCTGTAAGTATTTGCGCAGCTTAGCTGCTCTCGAATATAAAAGATAATGATACATTCTCGCCCCGACACGGCGTCGCGAAAACGCGTGCAGGAAACTACAAACGACGCCTTATACACGTAATCTCGTGGTATCGCGAACGGCATTCCACGCGGGTTGGCGGTATTATTACACTTTATACCGTATACGATAACTCATAATCTCTTTTGCAGTAAAACTCCGAGAAAGTCGCGCGCGAATTCTTTTCCGATGCGCCGTGTAATTCGCTCCGTAATGCTCTCCCGCCTCCGGTCGGCGGCGCAGCGGGTAGAAGTCACGTAGCTGCGTTTAGCCCAGCATCCTCGTCGCGGTCGGCGCGACGCGAAGGTACGACCAAGTGGTGTAGCGCGGCACGGAGGCGAGAGGTCTCTGCACTCTCGCGGCCTTCGTTTGTACCCGTCGTCGTTCAGCGTACGTACGTATATACGTAGTATACGTACGCACTTGTCGTGAATTTTCACGAGGCCGCGCGCGGTGCATCCGCTCGTCGGAGCGACGAGCGACGACGACGTAGGACGCGTGGCGTGCGCATGCGTTGCTAAACCACCGCCACCATCGTCGCTGCCGTCGCTGCCGCCGCCGCCGCCGCCGCCGCCGTCGTCGTCGTCGTGCCGCCGTTGCCGCCGCCGCCGTTGCTGCCGCCACCGCCACCGCCGCCGCCGCCGCCGCCAAGTTCATCTCGCATCCCCTCCGAGTCGTGCCGCCGCCACGCGACTGTAGCCCCCACCAGAAGCGTAAGCGTGTGTCACGCTCCGGATAGCTCTCGGTGCGTGCCCATTATTGAGGAGGGGGTAAGGGGCGCGTGTAGCAACGACGCTGTCGTGGGGGTAACCTGGCCGTCGGCGCGGTGGGGATGGAATTACGCTCGCGTAGGGACCGCCAGTAGTTCCGTGCTGTCTGCCGTGCGGGCTGGATACGAAGTATCCGTGTGACGCGATAGACTCGTCTCATTTCACCCCTTTAGCCACCCTTACCCTGCAAAACGACGTCGTCAGCAACGTCGAATCGCGCGCGCTCATTTCTCTCTCTCTCTTTCTCCTCGAGTAGATCCGGGGACACGAGGAGGAGTTCGATCGTGTGGAAGAAACGTCGTTCGCGCGTCCGCGTTTAGCACCTGGGGGATTCTCGTTTCAACCCCGGACGAGCGACCGCGGTCGGTGGACGCGCGCGAGTATACATGTCGTGATGCCGCGGGGTGAGCGACGCGCGCCGCCGAGAGGACTCGCGGCCGAGGGTGCTTCGATCTCGTCCTGACGATACCAGCCCTCGTGCGTCACCCTCACAGTGGTGGACACTGCTGCTAGTGGTGCTGCGTTCGGTAGGATAATGTTGGTGTGAGTGTGGGAAAGGCTCCCGACACGGTGGTGTATCCGTCGGGTGTTGCTCGTCGGATGGATCGGGGATACATCTTTAGAGATTGTACGTGCCGGCTCTGTCCGCTCGTGATCTCCGACGGGAAACAGACGAGCGTATTAGATCCGTACTTTGTATCCTCCCGTATGCGAAGTGTGTGCGACGTGTAACACGTGTGACAGTTACCCGTGGGATACCACCGCGGATTATACGTTTCTTCGACCGCAAAGGGTGGTCGGAGGCGCCGTGTGCGGGATTACACACACACACACACACATACACACACACACACACACACACCCCAGTGGTTCTCCTTGGTGCACGTTACGGCGGATTCATCCCTAAAGGATATGTCGCTATAGTGCTCACACGGATCGCAGCTACGATGGCCGGATACTCCAGTGCGCTCAATACGGATTTCGCTCCGGAATCAGCGCGGAGGATGCAACGATCGGCGATCGATGCTATCGAGGATGCCAGGGAATCCTCCGTATACGCGATTACGAGGTACATACCTTACGTTTTGTGAAACTGCTCCGATATTAAGGAATTACCGAATTATCGCGTTTCAGTCGCGATGTTTGTTACAGCGAAAATTTATAAGCATAAAACGTTCCACTCGTGCACGAATCTTTATTGCGGTGTAAAAAATATATTATTTACACGATATATACATGTTTAGCTGGAAGATAAATTATACCGAAAGATCATCAATTTATTTTGAAAATCTACTTGTGCATATTGCATGTCATGCACTTTAAATATCAAATATTCGATCGCGTCAGTTAAATACATAAATTTAAATACACATGAAATGTTCAAAGAGCGTTGCATGCACACATTTTTGATGATTATTACAAACTTGCATTACAAAGTATAATGTATTCTGTTTCAAATCTAATACATAAAAATGATTCCATTTTATTTGACAAGAATTAATAGGTACCGTTATACGTAATATCTCTCATTATAGTCTGTGAATTGCGAAGAAATAAAAGATTCCTTTTTCTTTCTTAAAAACTTTTCAAAGAACCCATACAATGCTCTTTGAAGGACTCGAAATGAGAAATGACTTTTTAATTACTGTACCGTAGCTGTTGAACGTAAACTGAACAGCCAATGAACCACACGCAAATTAACGAAGAATTATACGGCTATCGTACGCATACGGCTATTATTCTTCCAGATAAATTTAGCATCTCGTCGTTTCATAATTAAACGTGAGTATCGCGAGAACTCACTTTTGATCCCACCACCAACCCGGTAAATCTAAAACATGTAAACGTTCGTCACATGTATACATAATACACATGCACATGCGTGCGACGCTACTCGCATTTGCCACAATGCAGAATAATCTATGGGGATTCCAGTGACAACGGTTTCCGCGTTCACAGCCTGCTCGCGCGCGCGCGTATATACGTGCGTGTATACGTTCGACGCCTTAAAATATTCACGAGATCAATATTCCGCACTTGTCGCGATATACGATTTTAGCATCGCGAGACTTTCCGCGAGAATTTCGGCAACTAGATCAAACACGAATAAAATGCGAACGATTGCATACGTGACCTCTTGCGCACAATGTGTCCCGCTCCTATCGAGATTAACCCTATCTTACCGTGATATCGGAGTCACGCTTTTCGGAAATACTTTATATAACTTTATATACCAATTTTTTATATACAGTTCTATACATTAACCTTTAGAGAGAGAGAGAGAGAGAGAGAGAGAGGACGGGAGTTTATTTTCTAAATCTTACAATCTCTCTTTTTCCTTTAGTGAGATTTGTCATAATTCATTATTTCATTGTAATCCTTGTCTGAAAATATAACAATGTTTCACTGTAATGGTTTTTTCCGCCTTAAAAAATATTAATTTTATATAGGTATATTGTAAGAATAGAATCTCTCTCGTGTAATTTTTCTGATATATCCTGCACGACGTTCACATGAAATATAGGAAAGTTAAGAAAGCTGTTCTTCTAATTGATTACACGAACGTAGTTCCCGAAACAGGTGCGAGCCTAATGGACCCGTCCGCTAGGCAGAGGGTCAAGTGACACGCGGTGAAATTAAATGCCGTTACCCTCGAAGAAATTTACGCGATCGATACAGATACGCGCGGTATAAATATGGCGCTACCAAGGTCCAAGAGATGCCAGATCGCCACATCGGCCGATGATAAATGGTCGAGTTAATGGCCGACGTACTATTAATGAGAAAGAGGATTTGTTGATGTCGGCAAAAATAAGAAACCAACGAGTCAACGTAAAGATGGTAGATGTTTAGATTAAGTTTTTTGCTCGTTCGTCTTTGTTAGGGACGACCATCATGGTTGGCAGTAGTAAAATTTTTATCAAACACTTTCGAGTCTGGTTTCAAAATGTATTTTATTGATTTTTTAATATGTTTGCTGGCGAATATATTTTGTAAAAACTGTTAGTTAAGGTTGTACAAAACGTTATGTGTATTTTGTAAAGCACTTTTCATTGTTTTAATTTCCATTTTATATCTTTTTAAATGATATATTGACAATTTTCAGTTTCGTGTATCAAGAGACTGCACGTATCATTAAATAGAAAGGACTAAATATAAGTTAGATAAATATACACATGAGAAATAAATTTAACTCAGTGATATATCGAATATCAAATTTCAAACTTGATATCGAATTTTAAAGTTAAATTGCCATGACTTTTTACTAATAATACTATCTCATTCGATCCAAGATTTAATTCTAAAACGGATACAGACTAATTTAATTAGAATCTTGCTGAATATCGTACGTTCAATTATATGACAAACAAATAAATGTAACATTTACACTGAATGTCTCATTCACAGCATCAATTTTAATTCAATTATTCACGAAGAATTCGATAAAATTTTGAAAAATTAATAGATATATCCATTAAATTTTCAACTATAATAAAATGTACGCTGTTAGTAGTAGAATGTATAATAAATATGTAAAAAACTTAGGAATTCTTTAATGCAGGTATAATATAGTGCAGATATTTAAGGATAAAGGTAACTAAGAGAATATAACGTAATATTCGGTACACCTCTATGTTGCACGGAAATAGTTTCTAATATGTGCACAGAGAGCTCATAGCGCGAGCGTTCACGGGTTAATGTCTTTATATTCTAGCGTTCGTGTTTGTTACTGAAAGCGTGGATGTATAGATCGTATCGGCCGGACATTTACTGCCTTCATTGCTCCCTGGTAAAGAAATATTTGAGCAACAGCTTGGGATCCTATAAATTTACAGTATGAAATCGATTAGCTTTCGCAAACTTAAGCAGAATTTATTAACAGTCTTATAGCCTTTCCGGATCGTTTATACGCGAAACATCCTTATTGTGGTGCTTTCTTTTTTTCTTAACAGGGTGTTGCAGACAATCCCATTATTATTTGACTGTTTGCATTTAAGCGGCTTTACAACAGATAATATCGCTAATTAATTCCACAGTAATATATTTGCAAGTTTTGATGTCATCATTGACATCATCGCACAGTCATTGCTGAAACATTTGTGTAATAGAGATAAAAATATAATATCAGATTTGCTTTTTGAAATATTTAATCGAAAAATTGAATGCGATTAAATCGCGCGCGGGTCTTTCATCAAATTTTAATCAAAAATCGAGTCCAAATATGTCAAAGCGTCTGTACCTGTCAGGATTGTGACTAACGATTACAGCGGTAGCTCGACCACGTGTCCTATGTCATTTATATACATTGCACTTTCTATGTACTTTACGTATGTACGTTATACGATAAGCTAACAGCCCCTAATAATTAAGTCGACGCGCAAGCACGGGTTTAGAAGCGAGTCTACGGTTAACTCGCGTGCATCTATCGGCGATTTTCAACGTTTAATGAGAAATCTAAATTGCGGATTGAATGCTGCAATGAGTTCCGTGGCAAAGTTCTACGATGGTACGCGCGAAGTTAGAGCAATCGGAATCTTAAGATTCTCACCGGGAAGGTTAATTCCATTTAATAGTACGGGGAGGGAAGGGAGGGCAACTTCAATCTCTAAGGTTTTATAAGTTCGATAACGAAGCCACGTAGGAAGGGTACGTCTTCTTCCTTTTCACCGAGAGAGAAAAATTCGAGAGTTTTGCAAGACACCAGATTACGAGAGTTTCGCCAAAGTCGCAAGCGCGTAGGCGCGACAAGATGGAATTCGTAGATGGAATTCTAATTTAGGTAGTCAGGACGGATAGCGATTTAATATTCGTATACGTAGATAGCGAATCCGTCACGCCAATCCGTCGGCAGCGATGAAAATGCGTTAGAAAAACACTTGAACGGAAGAATAATAGGGACTTGTTGAGAAGAGAGGAAGGTGTAGATCTCGTAGAAATCTTAGTTTAATATCACACGGTTCGTTTGCAATAAAACGTTTGATTGCTCCCGCCACTTGGAATTTTCGTCACAAGTGTGTGTAAGGATGTTAATGCGCCAAGATCACCTTGTATGTACACAGATTATAAATATAGAGAATTCGAAATCGTGAAAAATTAATTGTAAATCTGCATATAAAATATTTGATTCTTACTTTCTGCATTCTCAGCATTGCCTATCAATTTTACTGTTATATTCACAACTGACGCAATAACATGCTGGACAATTTAATTTAGACGAATGCCGTATGAATATGTACGACATTCATCTAAATTAAATCGCTTGACCTTCTCGTGTGTGATTTATCACATTATCCCAATCCTATGAACGTAACTCTCCTTCTATCCATTGACAATGATAATCAATAAAGCTGTTCGTATTCCGTCCAATGCAGTACTATTTTCTCCCTATTGTTGCTCATTATTAACAGATTGCTATTAATTATGGTTCTCCGAATGAAAATTAATTCTTGATAAAACGTACAGCGTATGATCGAATTACGCTCGGATTGTATTGTGAATAATTCAGATCGTATAATCGTCAGAGCATAGTTGTTGCTGTGCCAGTACATACACTATAGCTCTGTGACATTAACAACATTTACGCTTTCATTTTTGTTAATTCTCTTCGGACTAAATTACCTCGTGTACTATAGCAGATAAATGAAACAATCAATATATTCCGTTATCGCTATTTACTGGCGAAAACAAAATCGCACGTATCCGTATATTAACACCTCGTTTTTTAAACTCCACACAATTGATATGTCACAATACGATCCCGGTTCTTCTTCGATGACGATAAAAATATTTTTTTATACAAATATTCATACGGTTTATTTAAACGGTTCAATGATAAAATACGAAAAATAGGAATTTCTGTCATCCGAATTCACGTTCTATGTTATACGAAAATTAGCAATCGCGTTTTCCTTTGTATCAAGATCAATTTCAGTCATAAGAAGGATTATCGGTAGAATTCTTCGAGAGTTATCTGGAACTCTCGCCAAAGTTAATACTTACGGCTGAAGCCGATTCAATTGCAAACAAAAGTTCTGATCAATTTCCCTTTCTGGTTCGCGAATATGCAAAGTTGAAGACGACTTTTTTTCAAAAGTAGACTTCTTCGCAAGAGTTTGGGACATTTAAATTTCTTTGTATTAAAAAAGAAATATGTATGTTTTCAAGTGTATAAATTATCGCGTACCATTCTATACGATTAATTATGATTCATCATTATACCAATATCGTTTATTCGTCCTGTAGTTTGTCAAAAATACGTATATTATCTAACACGCTACTCTAAATCAAGAGATCGTCCATTTATATATTGACATAAAAGTCATACAAAAGTCATATAAAACGTTTCATCTTTTATTCACATCGAAGACCTTGAAATTCGAAACATAACGGCAAGTACGACTGCAAGAAATTCGATCGATTTGCGCAATATTTCGTACATGTGTTTTTATACGTGTCGATTCGTAAAACATTACAGCGAGAGAGAATCGTGCCGATCCTCGGGCCGATCTGTCGACGTAAATTCACGGTTAGAGGAAAGTAGGCGATGATATAACGTTAGAGGAACGAAAGGCCAGGCTACCCGGAGTTACCGGGACCACGTAAGCTCGCATCGCCGGGGGTTGGCGCGCACAGCAACCACCTAGTCTCTCCTCCTGCACTTACCCCCGCGGTCGATCGATTCGCTAAAAGTAAATAAAACTCAGCCTGAGTTGCCTGAAGGGGCTGGCGGTAGTGTAAGCGTCAGTACCAAGTGTAATGCAATAAATCAAGGCTTCGATGGAAAAAGCCTGAAGTCGTCGCGTAAAATCTGTAATCTACGTGGCGATTGTTTACGATGCGACAGTTCACAACAGCAGATAAATGTGTTTTATTGTGAATTCAAAGAGATGATAAAATTGCACTCGAGCAGACACAGATAAAGTTGTTGTTTCGTCCAATTTTCATTTACTAAGGAAAGTTTAATTGAGCGCCAACTTTTTCAAACAATCTTACCTTGATTATATTTTAGGTAATCGCGTAAAGTGGAAGAGATACTGCAGAGACTCGTAATATATTTCTATTATATTATATAAATAGTATTAATATCATGAAATTTTTTAAATTCCGTGTCTTAATAGTAATATCATAATAAATTAATACAATATATCGTATAGATTTTTAGTTTAAGTTTCTAATTTTCAAAGATGAATTTAATAAACGATTAACATGTACAGTATACTGTATATGCTTCCTTAACTTCTTCTCATCTACGGATTCTTTAACTAATTTGAAGTCTATTTTTCCTTAGCAAAAATTCGATAGTCAACTTTAAATATCTCTTTGTAACTAATCTTGAACTCTCTTAAAATTCTATTACAGTAAAGTTCACTTAAAATTAAATGAAGAATTAAGTTTTATTATCATCTTTACTCTTTAATTAGTGAAAGTTCCTACGTTTTTAATCTAACATTTTTGTTAAGGGATAATATTCTCCAAATCCGTCAAAGAAACCGCAGATGAAAGGCAAGAACGTTCTTTGCCAACTTTATCTTCATTTCCCTATAAAATACTGAAAAGCCAAGACCCGTTTCGTTTCCCTCACTTTGCTCGAGACTGTCTATACAACAAATAGGCAAAAGCTCTACCAAAAACTCGTGATACTTTGGACTTACTGTCTTGTTAATAAAAATCTATTCTTTCATTATCAACAATATTAAATATTTACGACAAGCGACTTTCGTATACAACAATTAATTAAATCCCAGGTGACCCTTAAGCGCTTTTCTATTTTAAGTCCTTGTAATTCGTGTTAAAATTTTAATTATGGCTCAAACTACAAGGATTTAAAACAGAAAAGCGGATAGAACTCACTTAGAACTTAATGAATTAAATTGAAGTAGAATCTATCTGAATTTTCTTCCAAACGTACTTATTTTGTAAAATATACAAAGTAGAAATGTCACAGTTGCTCTAAAAGTTTTACAGTTGTCAGTCCCAAGTCTGATAAAAGGTACAGCTGGACTGTCCATAAAAGTGACAACGTAAATAAAACCATGCAAGTGTGACTTTGCAGTAGAACAAAATAAGACAAAAGAGACAAAGAGACGCTAAATTTTCCATTGTAAGGCTATATTTTGTCAGATATATTTTACGTGTTAAATCAATTATTAAAATCTATAACAGATTGCAACGAATAATGCTACACAGGTGAGGCTGATGCTAATTTAACAGAGATAATGTTAAACATGGACGGTAGGATAGGGTTAGTGGCAAGTTGTGAAGTTCATTTCATCGGAGACGAGAAAGTTTTCTGTGAACGACGTAATGTCAGCCTGATTTCGCCGCCAGCAATTCTCTCTATGTTACACTGTACATTTCGGAGTTTCAAAGAGAAGCATCCAGCAAGGCGGAAACATTAAAACAAATATTGAGCGCGTTTGAAAATCATTTTAATGCTTAATGCGAAAAAGATCGTTTTTTAAAATTATTTCGAGATCCATGCATACCGATGCATTCGAAACTGATCTGATTGCTGCAACGTGATCCGAAAGTCGAAATACAGATAAATCACTTGGTAGGCAAATCACTTTAATATGCGTAATTTAATGAAATATGTATATCTATACTCTAAACACATTTTTTTCCCTCTTATTTAATTTTCTCGAACGTTTGGCATATAATTTATCATTATCTCTCTTGTTATTGGACGCGTATGGCAGGACACAAAAAGCCAATTAAAAAATTGGAATTATCAAACATTACAGTTACGTTTTATGTGAAATATGTAACCGTAAATTTATGTAAATTTTTGGAAATACCATTTGCTTTGATAATGCAATTACGCTAATGTTTATTCGACGATAAATTGATGCCTTTTACAAAGAACATTTTGGAAAACGCTAACCTGCGCCAAATGAACAATTTCTCACAACGATGCCCGAAAAAAAAAAGAATGCCACGCGCAAGCCAGAGATATTTCAATTGAGAACAATTAATTCTAATCGATTAATTTGTGAATACCAAATACCCTCGCGGCCGGTGTTATATCCACCTCTTTTCTGCTCACGCGTTGACCGCACGAATAGCGTTACCCGCGTGGTCGTCCATCACTTTGTCTGGCCACAAAGTAATTATCTCGTAAGCATTATTTTAATTAACGCTGATGATTAAAGCACGGTAGGTATTCACACCGTATTTCGCTCTCGTGCCTCTTGTTTCCGTTCTTCTTAGGTGCCGCTGCGCCGTTCTAACAAGAATGATTACCCGCAATTACGCGGAAAAACATCGTTCGAATTACGGAGGGCCCGCTAAATAGAAGATTAACCGCGATGTATATATACATATATATATATATACGAAAAATGATTAATCGCTTCGGAGTATGCTCGTCTATTACAAAGTAGATATTATAAACGCTATTTATCTTAAACTTTGGGTAGATACTCGGAGAGTTTAAGCCGATCAACACAAAACATTGTATATGTATTCCATGTTTTGACAAACCATCAAAACATGGTGTGTCCTTTAACTTTGTTAAAACTTTAATTTGGTTAATACCACTATTTTTGCGGATTAATTTTTTACGTAACAATATAGGTACACGTAGAGCGTTGCTTGCAACTCATATCTTTTGCTAGCTCAACTTTTTAACTTGATATAAGAACGCGCGCTTTATCCTCTCTCGGCGGGTACTCTCGCCGTCTCTCGGACCTTCGTAGAGATGCAACTCGTTCTTGTAGCATAAAATCGCGTTTTGTTTACGCGAAGCGTGGGATGTATTCAAGAGCTTTCTTTGCAATAATAATGTAAAGTGATATTCGTGGGATTCAAACGGGGAAAGAAGTGGCGTGCAGCGTATACACGTAAAATACACTAAACTGAATCCGTTATTACAACAGCCATTATTGCAAAGCTTTACGCTTCACGCGCGATAGTTGGATAAAGACGCATTGTGCAAGGTGCTTAGCAAAATGCCGTCATTAGAAGAGACTAATTGTGAGTTATGCACAGAAGCGCCGGGGTTGCGTAAGAAGCTCGTAGCCGACTACTCGAGCTCTCGCTAAGAAATAGATATAAATGCAACGAGCACGAGCTCCTACGAGCTACTACGAGGCGTCTGTTACGAAAATCGAATAAATTCATTATCGTCTACGGAGAACGAGCGAACGAGCGAGCAACCCGCGTTGCATAGCTTACCGGATATTATCCCTCATCGTAACACCAGAATGCAACATCGTCGGTCGGCGCCGTCGGGTAACAATATTTAGTGGCAGTTAGCGCCAAGTGACCGTGCCGACATCGATCGAAAATGGAGGCAGGAGCGATTCGGTGTAATTCCTTCCGTAATGCAGTTTGGTTACCAAACGCTGGGACGTAAACGTCGATATTCCGAATAACGTGCGAGAGAGAGAGAGAGAGAGAGAGAGAGAGAGAGAGAGAGAGAGAGAGAGCGAGAGGGAAGAAACGAGAGGAGGATAAAAGAAGAGGGAAGTAAAAGATGCGCGCACGAGTTAAAGATTAAGATTCCGTTTGAAACATAAGTAAACGTTTGTGCGCTCAATTTACATAAACATACATTTTCTCATCGTATATTCCGGTGGTTTGCATAAATAACGAACCGGGAAATACAGAATGTAAAATAGCCGCGATATAGCTTCCTCTTCCCGGTAGTCTCCACCCGGAACGTGACACTGAATTATTCTCGGGCCGACATAGTAGAAGAAGGTTTTTGCATTGATATACCTTGCTCTCTTCGCCAAGTTACGTTATTGTCGCCCCCGCGTATCCGGCTGTCTCCATTCTTAATAAATGCCATAATTTCCTTGCCCACTCACTTTGAGATAAATGTCGTGTTCACCATGAAATTATCCAGTCCACTCACGTAATGTAAGATTAAATATGTCAATACGAAATTGTATATCAGTTATAAGAAGCAGTTTTAAGAAGCACGGCTATAAACATAGAGCTAGCTGTTTAACAATAAACTGTTATTTTTAGGTGATGTATTTCGGCGACATTTATTTTTAAATTTGATTTAGCAGCAGTTTCTTTTCCGAGAGATAAATAATTTATTAAAATTACGATATTTTCGAAGTGAAATAGATTGAATTATTTATTTAGTCGTACAACATTCGTAGAAGATAGTTCCGTTCCACGAGAAACTTATTCCCTCTATCATTTATCAGCGAAGTAACCATCGGAACTCTAATATTTATTTAATTCCTAAGAAAGAAAAGCGTTGCGCACGCGTGCGGGAAAAGCCTACTACTGGTTCCCATTACACCTTGCCTAAGAAGGAAAAAAGCGCTAACGTATGCCGTGCAGTCGTAGATTGTTTAAAGTATGCCGCGGCAAAGTAAGCGTTCCAGCTGTGAGACGATAAATGGCATCATTTAAGGTTCCACTTTTAGTTCTTTCCAGCTGCAACACGATAAATGATACTATTTAAAGACACCCACCACTTCCGAGTTTGCATCTCAAGCACGAGAGTTTACTTTGCGCTACTAGTTTTTCTCCTTACGATCTTTTCCCGCATTACTGTCAACCTGCATCGAGCAGCTTCCCTTGTTCGGCGCGCTATCGTGAAATATACAGAGTGATCCTAAATAAGCCACAAGACCTGGTTAGTAGTCGGTGACGTGGAAATAACGTTGATAATTTCGGCAAATTAGTTCGTCGGCGATTACGAGCGGTAGACGTGGAAATTTATACTGTGCGAGAATCTATGAATAACCCGATAAAGGAGCCCGTGCTGCTTATATTTCGTTCTAGTATTAAAACGGGTGAGTATAATTTATGAGATATTTGCATTTAACTTGACGCGTACAGTGCATTTAGAGTCGCTTGCAATATTTGCTCGCTATGCTGATTATATTTACATCGAGAACATTATACCGGCGATGCAATCTACTACTTGTTTTATCTGCCATTTCTGCACCGCCGCCGCTCGTCTCGCGGTATGCCATCTTTTCCATTATTCCCTGACGTTGTTGCAGCGATATTGCCAATTTAACGATTACTGCGTCTATTGAGCGAAATGCGCGCACATTATCATATATGTTTATTCAGCTATAATTTATTCAATCTCTCTCTCTCTCTCTCTCTCTCCCTCCCCTCCCTCCCGCGATTCGCCGGAACAGATTCCGCAAAGTGGCCCGCATCGGCGACGTTATAAAGGTTGCATCAGATCAATATACGCTCTCTCACAATTGCCGCATGCGGCGATAATTGTCGCTGCATGCGCTGATAACTCGTCGCGAGGACGCCTATCAGCGCGGTGTCATTTATTCCGGGAAATAGAAGCTCGAAAATAAATTAGTGTGCGTTAATGGATCTATCGAGCTTTTAAAACACAGACATTATAACGAGCCGGTAGATCCGTAATGCACGCTCAAACGCACACACGATGTAAAGAAAATGTGTGACCGTAACTGTTCGAGCTCACGATATTGCCGTTGGCATTTGTTGAACCACGATGTAGACGTTAATATATGTTCTCTCTCTCTCTCTCTCTCTCTTTCACACGCACGCGAGAATTTTTTTATCGATAAAATGCTCCATCAATATTCATGAGTGTGAAGTTTGACCAACTTAACTCCGTTAAGTCCAGCATATCGTTTTCAATACATACAAGTTTTACGTTATTTGTGTTGTTACATAAACTCTACGATCCGTTTTAGAGTACAATTCACAATTCACTTGTACGATTAACTCTCCTCCTACCTATCCGAGAGATTCAATCTTCTGGTATCTTGGTTAGAAGAGTAAAACGTTGCAATAACGTATTGGAACGGCGCCAAGCTTTCGGTTAGGATCTCATTTCATCGGTATATAAGGGGAGATTTGACCAATTGCGAAAAAAGGTTCGAAACCACACTTGCCTGCGGATAATTTTTGTGAAAGGACCATTTTGCGCTTTTCGCGGACCGTCTTATTCAGCGACTCTTTCGAGATGATCGCAAACAAGTTTCGGGAAGAAAAAGAGAGACGAATGTCACGTCAGACGCGGAGTAAATCGTCGTCCGATTTCGTACAAGAGAAGACTGACAAAGGAGAGACGAGGGATTTTGCGTGAATGCACGTTCAGTTTCCTCTTTCGTATCTTCTTAAGATATTCTTTATTACCTATCTATCGGCAAACAACTTTTGCCATATTTACGGCCCGATATTATTATATACTCTGTTTATTTGTACGTGCCTCTTGAATCTATTTATATTGTAGTCATTATTCGTCGTATAATTCAACAATTATTAATCTGGATTGACACAAATTCCTTATCCTGAAATTTTATAACTTCTTAAATTTTTTTGCATTTAATTTAACATAGTAATATAAATTATTATTAAGGTTACTGACACTGCTGCCTGTATTTTTAATTGTTAAGTTGATGATATTAGAGCCAAGAATTTATAAAAAAATTATTTAATATTAATTAAATATTAATTACTATACTTATTGTTAGATACACGGACCTGATGATATGTCTTTCGATTTAGACAAAGATTTGCACAGCTCGGAGCAGTTACGATGCTTCTCGTTAATTTCCGAATTAATCGTATCGAAACAAAAAATCCGTGATAGAGAGTTAATTTTCCAAATCAAAGAGCACGCTGAACAATTATGTAAAGCGTTTCGTACGGCCCGCTCAGATTACATGCTGTTAACTTAATGCATCATTAGTGCACACACGAGTTTATGGAGCGCGTAATGCATTTGCTATCTATTATAGAGAATCACTTGTCTTCCCGCGAGAGATAGCTGTATCTCCGCGAAACCAAACGAATGTCAGATTCATACAATGTGCCCCAAGGATATTCGATAGACTGATCACCTAGTTCATCGGTTTAGTTGTGATGCGCACTGCTGCGAAATACCATTCGTATCGTTACAGATTCGATACTAGAGAGCACTTTATCGTTCGAATAGTATTCATTTGTCTATACCGTGCGTATAATCACGTTGTTTAATGTACGATTATTTGCGTTAAACATTTCAACGTGATTAAATGCACAAACCAATCCACACATATCATCTTGGATAAAATTGGACTGGTTATCAGCTAATTTACGGCGAGCAACGAGCAGCGAGTAGTCGAGGATTAAATATTTGATGTATAACTCTCGCTGAGCTGTACGCATTGCTTATGCACGAAACGCACGAGACAAAATACAAATATAATCGACTGAATTCGTTTTCTCTCGCGCGCTAGAAAAAAAAATATAAAAAAAATAGTCAATACATTGACCGAACTATATATCGTTCCGAATGGATTTCCTTTTCCTCGGATGGATAAAATATTGAAAAATTTCACAGAGAGATTAATTCTCTTCTCTTCTCCTGGTTAGCTTCTTTAACGCTACGTAGCAAGCATTTTTCATCAAAGATGGATATCACAGATAAAAGAATTTGTTGCGATACAATTTTTTCGATTAAATTGCGATATTTTTCACTACGTGTACTACAAACCGAGAGAAATCCAAACTTTTCGGCAGAGTTTCACGACGCACTGTATTTGCGATCATGGCAATTGCTTGCTGTGGATCTGATAATTGACTCGCGGAAGTTCTCGATAGTGGCGGTGAGATACGATCGATGATTTACGAGAAACTTGCCGATCTACCTGGATAATTTCTCACGGAACTACATTGCGACACAAGGGTAAGCCAAACCACTAAAAAGCGAATCGTGTAATTGATGTTCATTACCAGAAACGTGATCTCGTTTGAGTGTCCTTATTTAGCTAGGTGCGTCAATTCGCGTTGATATTACTTGGCCGTAATTACTGAAAGATCCGCTTTTTAGAAGAGAAGACGCGACATAGCGATTGTATTTATACGTCTCGAGCAATATGAGCGGCGTTTAATGTATAATGCGACTTTTTATTCACCTCGGTAGAACACGTTAATTTTTACGGTCAATGCTAATATTGTACAATAAAAATAAACGGAAAAGGTGACTAGGAATATAATAGGTATTTAATAAATTTAGCGCATTAGTGACGATAATGCTGTATTAGCATTTCTCCACTGAAGATTAATAATAAATATATTTTTTCGAGAAGCTTTAAATTTGTGTTAACACACATGTTTAAAGTATTTCAATGGAATGAGAGATTTAATTAATAGCCATATTTACAAAAACTTATTTATAAGACTTATAAATTTGTTTGAAAATTCGTGTAGAAGAATAATACGATAACTTTACGTTTTACGCTGAAAAATATAGTACATAGATATTTCGTATAATACACTATGATATGTTACGATATACTACAGTACGTATTTCATGGTTTTACCGTTTTACTCATCACTTTTATTAATTCAAGCTATGACAGAAGCACCCAAGCCACATCAATAATAAAAATGGAAAAATATATAGAAAGTATAATATATTTTCTTTAGCAATATTTATATTTGCGTATTCGAATGATACAGCAAATATAGCATAAATATAAAGTAACATATTTTAAAGTTTTTCATAATAACTGTACACAACGAGATCCTATATTATTTATTACCGTTGCGTATACTATTTATTGCATATTTATCAAACTAATATTAACAGACAGTAACGGCACACAGTCACGTCTTCGATAGAAAAAGATAATTATTTCAATGTCTCTGGCATCATAATGAACCCTCATTAACCACGAGCGCGACCATCCGTGCAACGTTATGTATTATTTCCACTCCTGTCCATCATTATCCATCTCCCGTTTCCTCCTTTCCATCGAGTTTTACGTTTCTCACGATGATCAACATCCACAAGAGGATGTCTCTTCATTTCTGTAATCCTATGATGCGTGAGATGTCTTTAAGAGTGCAGTATATTATTTCTTTATAATATTTCCTGCAGTTTCAATCGAATCTTTTTGTTTATTCCGTATAATCTCGAGACCATGTACTAATCTTAAACCATCTGTATCTCGCTCCCATTGAAAATATTCCAAATCAATGTTCCATTGCATTAATTTTTTTATTGCAAAATAAGACTGATATCAATCTCCTCCGCTCTCTCTCTCTCTCTCTCTCTCTCTCTCTGATTCGCAGTCTCGACCACTCTATGATAAAGCAGCTGACCGCCGTCGAACACATTTTTAACATTCACCATTTGCCGCGTATATCTCTCAGAGCGCGTAATTTCGTGCGCTCTGACTCTCGCAGTGCGGCGGCGGATACAGTTGGGGTAAATGGCATATACGTGCCGGTCGAATGCATCCTCATTATCCGCGGTGGTATATTCGAAGCAGCCACCCAGTACGTGCGTACGTGAAATTTTCACACTGTTCGTCACGACTGTGTGTGCCCGTTCGCTCGTGATGGCTCCGCTTTATACGTATTTCCGGCTCTTTAATCCGTCTCGTTCTCTCGAACCGATATATATCAAACGGCAAGAGATACTGTTATCTCAACACTTTGGCGTTTATTTGAAAACTGACAAGCGCGCGAAGATATATTATACCTTGCAGGTACATGCCCCGCCACAAAATATCAAACTACAGAGGGGGTCTTGTGCGGGTGATTTTAATGAAAGCGCGTTTAATACAGTTTTCTGTCATTTTGTGCATTATTAAAAACTACCAAACATTATTAACGAAGTATATTCTACAAAAAAGCGTCCGCTTAAACGTTCTTTAATCTCACGATAAGCCTGTACCTCACGAGTTTTCCGGCTTGTGAATTTTTTACGTGCTAGATTAAAATTTTCGTTTAGTGGGACGAGCACGTCACATTTTCGGAACACAGCTCATTGCAGTAGGAATTCACTTTGTAGTAGTATGGCCAAATGTAATTTTTGTAATTAGGGAGAATTAACGAAGCGAGAAAAAAGAGAACGGATGGAGAAAAGAGGAGAGAAGAACCGAAAGAGAGGGAGAGAGAAAAAAACAAGGCGCAAGCGTCGAATATATCCTCATTATCTGCAGCGTTATATTCAAAGCATTTACCGCACCGCGTATAGGTTGTACATGCACTGGCATTTTCACACCCTACTCTCGTTTCACTGTAGAGGTTATCCCTCTCGTTTTCTTCACCCCGTTCTCTCTTTTCCTATGTACTCAAACGCGCGCGCGCGCACACACACACACACATGCATGCCGTTTTCGGTCCATCGAGTGACGGCTATCGAGAGCTCTGCATGGCACCAACGAATTCTCCGGCTACCACGCGCATCCGTTACACAGTCGCATACTTGCATAATATCGACGTATCGAACAGAGACTAGTAGCACGTGGCTCTAGCGCTGACGCGTTAGCTACCCTGAAATTTCACCGTCAACCCCGCGTCAAGGTACATGAATTGTACAAGGATAACCACCACCTGCTCCGTTCTTCGCGCCCACTATACAGTTTACGCTTAGCTAAGCTGCTCAGAGAGCGGGGATGATTTAACGTCCGTCGTTCTTTACTTTACGTCACATTCGTTAAGACCTCGCCGTAAGTCGGTGTCTGGTCATACGCGACCATTTATAATCATCTCTCTCTCTCTCTCTCTCTCTCTCACGTATCTTGGAGTGGATTAGGGATATTTCGAATTGGTTTCGCGAGTGTTATCGCGGCTGTAAATTAATTCACCGCGACTGCATCATCAAATCCGTTAGAAATATCGTTAAGTACCTTATTCGCGCTTGACCTATGAACGTATCCTATAATTTGGTCCGTTACATCTGCGGCGTTAAGCGTTATCATGCGCTTTGTTATTCTGTATATATCGATTGTCGACCGCGTATTCATACACGTTCGTGGCTCTGACAAATTGATAACCATTAATAATAACTGATAATCGACCTACGCGCGAATGGACGTTGCGTTAATCGCGGGTGAATTGCATAGCTCAATAAATATGTAACGTGCGCGAGGCCATCGGCGTGAATCAATTCAATGCGATTTTTGATATATTTCCTGAATAACGATATATCGACTCTGCGGAATTTCCCGGAATCGGAAAAACGGGGCAGCAGTGCTTATCAAATGTTGCCGCAAAATTGCCAGTCAATTTTTCCTTAGGGAAATACCAGATACACTTGAAACAAATGTAAAGATTTCATAAATATGTATACATTAATATTTATTTTTTAATAAAATATGTAACGTTTGTTTATTCAAGTTATATTTTTTACGTGGAATGTGCGTTTAAAACAATATTACAGCTGAATGTATATTGAACATATACTTGGAAAACCGTAAAGTACTGGACGGATTGATCGTATTCTGTACTACTTATTGTTAGTTTGCAACTTGCAAGCATATGGCTGACAAAAACGTCGTTCTCATGTTTTCAAGAGCTACAGGTATTTAAACTGATTGTGAGCTATTAAATAAAAAAAATAAGTAATTTGACAATAATACGATCGCAGCATGAACTAGATAAAGTAGCCCCGGGGTCCGTGTGATAAAAAAATTATTTTAATAAAAAACAAAACGTTTTCAAACAATATTACTGAAATTTAAGCTCTTTTCATTTTTATCAGTAAAAGTTAGTCAGTTTCCGCAGTTGGATCCGATAAAATATATTGGCTTTTCAAAATATCTGTGTATATTCGATAGATATATTTGTGTATATTTGCTGTTATATAGAAAGTGTGATTTTAGAATACTAAATTAATATATAAGATTATAAGAAATATATTACAAAATAAAATAAAGGAAAAATAGAATCTGGTATTTACGTTAATTGTACGTAATGCACGAGGATTACACAAACCCATTAATTAACAACATTTATTGATTCATTGATTAACCCTCTAGGGGCAAATGTTGCATATTTATTCAATGCTCGCTTTAAAATTAAATTCGGGATAAATTTGGGATCTGTTACGTTAGTTACATTAGAACTGAAGATAGAAATGTACGTTGAAAACACTGAAATACAGTATTTTTCTATTGCCAAAAAGATTATAGAATAAGTGACACAATTTCAAATATCATATTACAATTCTAAACAAAATAAAATAATTCAGTTTTCGAATTTGGTAACTCTGATGTTATTGTAAAAGGTATTGAAGGACCGAAAATTACATTCAAATTTTATTTCATTTAGGAAAGTGTTCGAAATTGTACCACCTCAATTCACATCAATATAGTGTAAATATCGACTGATTCTTCATTTACAAGTTATATTAGATGAAGCAGTAAAAAAGAATTCTTTAATAACAATTAAGTCAATGCCGTTCCTAAAAATTGAGCTATTTGCGTATATTGGCATTTGCGAGAAAAATGCGAACGAAATGCTGATGATCAATTCGACAGCTGCGATATATGAATTCGGTGTAAGGAAAAACGGTGTGAAATTTCGTAGTTCGCGTGTCTCCTCGCTCCTCGATCGACCTTTAATCCGAATGGCGCAATGTGACATATGTGAAAAATTTGTAAGTCAATAACCGTGTGAAACGATAAATCGGACGTCCCATTCCACGTCTGATTTTCATTGTAACCACTTAGAGAGGCACTCTCGATTTCATTCCTCTAAGGTACATTTCCATTTCATAACTTTTTGCGTTTCTTTGCACTCTTTCACTGTCTCGTTCCCTTTGTCTTTAATGAATATTCAAATTTTAAGATTACTACACCGATCAATCCCCTTGGAAGTTTCTCTCGCGATTTTAGATCACGCATCTCTTGATTAAGGCCTATCCACGCACTGTGGAGTGACTCTCACAAAATTTCCAGCTCAAACAAATAATACGAATATTCGGAGTTACACCAGGTGACCCGTTTCGGTCGAACGTGACTTTATCGGGAATTTAGTTCGGCAACTGAGCGTTTATACGGTTCAGCGGACACGCTGCTCGAAGGCCGGAATAAAGTTTCGCGGTGGTGATATTTTTTTCTCTTTCCCTTTTAGAAATTGTCGTTCCCCGCGATAGTTTGCGTTAATTGGATCGACTTTGATGTGTGTTAAGAGTTTATTCGCCGCGAGTGAATCCGGTATAGACTTTATTTGATCGAATTTTCGTGCCGCATGGAGATTGTGGTTCTAATGAAAAGATATATGCGCCTGCACTATAGATAGGAAAATTTGAAAGAGCACATTGAAAGAAAACTTCATAAAACAAGAATAGTCTTTTTCACATCGTTTAAATGATTAAGTTCCGCCATCGCGCGAATACCTTTTTCATTAGTTTTAATATATTCCAATGAAGTCTTGAATAATAAAATTAATGTTAACTGAGGTAATTTCGTGATGCAATTATAACCTGTTAGTTTTTCTCCGCGAGCAATTATTAGATTTAGTAACTACAAAAGAATCTGAGGATAAATTTTACCATTTTAACTTATTTGTAGTGTAAAAATATATTTTTTAACAAGTCAGAACATACACGGCGTGAATAAAAAGCAATAAAGAGATCAAGAATAAAGCAAGAGGGATAAAAACGAGATAAGTGTTAAACTAACGTGAATGTTGAGAGTATCCGACAAAAAACACAACGGAAAAATCGACTCCCCATAGATACGGATACCGCGATGGGATCACATAATAAATCGGAGAAGCTTACGAAAAGAATGACAGAACTCTCCTGACTTGGACTGTCCTCGAATTTCACCGGCGTGTAGGGTTGATTAAAACAGAACAAAGGATTGATTGAGATCTGACTCGGATGGTCTCGTCGCTCTTTTTATTAGCGTGTCCGAAAGGTGTACAAGTGAAACGTGTAAAAACATGATTCTTTTCACGCAATACCCCCATTGCAGCTTGAAAGATTAAATACCAGTGACACGCATACGTTTCCATTGTTGACACCTCCATTTTTCGTCGTAGACACAGCGTGCGGTTACAATTGAAGTTTTTTTCTTGCAAAATTCAATATTCACGATCACAATAAAACATTTACAAGAAACATAAAAATAATACTTTGTACATTGTATAGACCGACGATTGTTCGGTGCGCAGTTTGGGGGGACTACGTATATTAGTATATAAATTCACGCGAAATTATATATAAGTAATTAAAGATCCAAGCTAGACTGTTATAGGCTTCGTATTCGTATTTGTTATGTTTGTACATTGTGTTAAAAATTTTGCTTATTGTGCGTAGCTAACAAGCTGCAATTTTTATTGTCGCGGTATTGTATTCGATAATGTATAACATTATTATTTTTCAGTGAGACAAAGGAAGACTTTTAATTTTCTGGATACAGACTCCTTAGTTTTACAAATATCGACTTTTAAAAAAAAAAAAAAAAAAACGCCATAGTGTTAATAACTCTCTAATCTGCATATTCTCTTATTAGTGAAACGCCGATTTTGCATCGATCGTATGTGGGATCGTGATTTGACTAACCGACCGGGTATTGCTCGGAGTAGGATTATCGGTATCGGATATCGCGAATATAACGCAGAGGCACGAAAAGGGGAAGAGTACGGAGAGAGAAAGAGAGAGAGAGAGAGAGAGAGAGAGAGAGAGAGAGAGAGAGAGTACAAAACTGATCAAATTCACCAACATCGATGCATATCAAGTCTATCGAAGTTTTCGCTTGTGAGCAAAACACCTCCGGCTCTTTGCTGCTTAATCGAATAAAACAGATAGACGGTAAAATAGATGAAACTGCATCCATATGCATCCAGTCAACAATAGGAGCAAAGGAGCTTACGAACGTAGCAGGATTGAAGAGCACTCGACAAAGTTCTGGACGCACAGACCTGATAATTCTAATTTGGTAATTCAAACTTCGGGTTCACTGCGTTTTTGACATACTTGACGTAACACGAGTAAAGCTCAATCGATCGCGGTGGAGTTTCAAAGCCAAATATATAAATGCTAGGAATGTGAAGAATGAGCCGAGAATAACCACCGACCATGTATCATTCGCCAAGCGTTTGCCGCGATAGCCGTGACCGGTAATTTTCCATATCTGACTTTCCGATCGAATCCTCTCGAGAACTAATAATATAATCGAGAGTCTAATGGAATCTTTAGGCATGACCGCGATAAAGGAATGACTAATGCATTTGGGTTCGCGTAAAGTATAAGAAGAGAATATCCTCTTTAGATCATTTCTCTTTATTTCGCCATTTCAGCTTCGATCTTCCTGTATTTGCATTTTTATCGCTTTAACCCTTTAAGGACGAGCATCATAAAACTGCTCTCTCATTTTATGCGCCACGCCGGGTCTAAAACAGTCGATAGAGGGTCACGATAGAGGATTTTTTAAATAATGCTAAAATATATGTACATTCCATATTGTAATGTCGTCTGAATGTAATAATTTTTTCTGCATCAATTTAATTTTTGTCTATGTGATTTCGTGAAAAATATACGTCTTTCCGCAACGTGTTCATCAATATGAATTCATAAACGTTGTCATTTTAAATTTCTCGTCGCCCGATGGGGGTCGCAGGTGGAATAAGTTCTCATTTTTCCAAGTTTTAACGATACCAATCTTGGGGAAAACTCGAGAAATACGAACGATGTCGCGCGCGTTGAAAAGCTCGCTCCTCCGCGTATCGCGAAAATCAAAATTCATTGAGAGTAATGTTAAATAGCGGTGTTTTTCCTGTGAAGAGCGCGATATTTCTTGTTTCATAAAACGTTATTTGATCCCACTGTTTCACTTGACATTATCACGTTGTTAAAAAATAGGTACTTGAAAAGCTCATAAATTTACCGTCTAATGAAAGATATTAGACATAATTTCCTGTCGCTCGTTTATGCCGTCGCACTGAAAATCAGTATCATCGAATATATATCTACGTTTAGTGACGTCAAACTTGCCAAAGTTGCTGTTACGCCAAATCGATGTAAATGTAACAATTGTAGGCAAAATCGAAATCTAGGTAACTTTCTGCGTATTTGTTGAGCTTCACCCGATGCAATCTAACAATGGCTGCAATTTGTGGAAACACGATTGGATTGAGAGTCTATTCAAGTAGTAACGGGAAGCTCACCTTAATCAAGATCCGCGGTAGCGAATTGCCAATTATATTACAAAGAGCGTGCAATATTACCATCATCGGCGCGACTGTTAATTTTGATACGAATTATCGGCGATACCGGCGTCCTAAATGACCATGTTCGCGCAACAATTGCATTCACAGCAAGAGCAGGCAAGACTGTATTTCACACGAATTTCTGATTCTTTTTTTCCGACATATCGGAAGAGAATTATATCGGAAAGTAGATCATGCGTCAGTTACTTCATTTTGCATCGAGTGGTTTCACTTCGAAATTCGATATCTCTAATAAGCACCAATTGTTTCAAGAATAATACGAAAATCATAAATTCAGATTAAGACCGACACATTGTGTGCGCTGTCATTATAGTAGATAAATTTCCAGAGTTTAATTGAAATTTTCAGGATTAGATATTAATATATTATAGTTAATAATATTAATTATTAATTAGTATTAGTTATTAATAGAATTAGATAACTTTTTTAAGGTTAAATAATATTCACACATAACTGAAAGTATCATATAACATGTGTTAAAATATTAAAAGAGTATCTTTCGAACAGAAATTTTTCATTAAATTTAAAGAATGTCATATATATATATATATATATATATAATATAATGTCTTGAGACATTAGATAGAATAGTAAAATAATTTAGCTGCCCTATTGTGTATAAATCTTAATATCGAAGAAATTATCGTGACAATAAATTTACCAAAATTATTTGTGACAGTTTTTATCTTATCTCAACATAATCGTATTACGAAGATTTATCCCATCAGCAATTTGATATCACGCATCAATCGAAAATTATTAATTAATTTCGATTTCACACAATAAGCCGATTTCGCTTGCAAAAAATTATAAAATTTTTTTCTCAATTATATTTTTTATAAATCTCTACTCATCTGGGAGCAATCTCCTAGTTATTAGACATTCCATATTTATACGTTCATGATTATGTTTCATAATTTGAAAAAAATACTTCATATTTTGTAAAATATGATTGCATTTTCAATTAAATTTAATATTGCGTTCAATTTATTTATCTTAATATCTATAACATATTCATATGTCACTGTATTTTTAGTTAAAGTAATATCGTGTTCAGTTTATGTATTTTAATGAAGGTCATATTTTATATAAAAGTTAAGTATAATCGATCAGCGCCATAAGTACTTGTAATAATAATAAAACCAAAGAAATTAATTATTTTTCATAAACAACACACTCGAGGACTGACAATACAAGTATAAATACATTATCCATGGATAGCTGAGATGTGCAGAAATGTGCACGGCGAGCACTGTGAAGCTTCAGGATAAATTGTTCTGTTGGCATAACGAACGTTCCTTCGTTAGCTGTATTCGAGTCGCATAGCCCCGGCAGCGCTGAGCAAGAACATGTGCTTGCAATCAAGATGTTCGATAGCCAAGAACCAATTAAGATTACAAAGAGAAGTCGATGGCTACAATATTACTGCATTAACCGAGACCCGAATCGCGGCCGGCACGGAACGCGTCAGAGAGGGTTATTCTCTTAAATGTAACCTCGTCCGACGCTTGTTAAAGTTAATGAATTCCGAAGCGTATAGAGTATAGCGCGCGGGCGTATATAGGAGACGTGATATTTGTCAATGTTGTTAATATACGTGCTTACTTATCTACCGCAGGGAGGATCAAATTCTCCAAGAAATTATGCATATACGTACAAGTATAACAAGGACACGGGTAAGATGAGACGTGTTTAAAGCGCGGTAAATTAATATATCGGAGAGTGTAGGCGTGTTGGAAAATGTTGCGAAAACTCGTCGCCGAGTTGTATAATACTTTTGCCCACGGTATTAAGCGACTACAGCGTTTTTATTGTAATTGACGTGTAATCTGGAAATGAAGAAATATTTTATTCGGACATGCGGAATACGCGTCCGGACACGTTCATTCGTCTTTCCTCCGCGCGACGAATTTCCCGGTAAACGTCGCAAATCGGAAAGCCCATATTTCGAAAGTAACTCTTCATTTGGCCGGAGGCATGTGGCTCGTAGTGTACGCGTGTATTTCCTTCCGGTGCAGCGCGGCTCGGCGGAGCTAGCTAGTCGCGCGGCTGTATGATTTATTCAGACGGCGCAGCGTAACCCGCGAATATTGTTTGCGCAACGGTCCGCGGGAATAGAAGACATCGGCGTTCCATAAACAAGGAGCAACACATATATTTTGGAAATAAGAACGGCGAGAAATGCGTCTGGTTGCATCGGTCGCGTTCGATTGCGTTTGATGCACACATATATATATATATATATAGAGAGAGAGAGAGAGGGGGGGGGAGGACTGTACACGTAATAAAACCGATAGCGTACCCGAAGAGAAATTTCATGTTCCGAGGTGTTCGCCTACGAAATACAATTACGTATTTACCGAACCAAGAGAGATATCTCGGTGTAGCGCGGAAGAGAGGTATCTTCACGTAGGAGTATCATGTGATTTAGCTCTCTTAATTTAATATTCGCGAGATGTTTTTCTTTCTCCATCTTTTCAAGTAATATAATTTGCTTTTTATGTAATTTATCTCTCAGAGCCGTCATTACGTCTGGTCGGAAAGGTAGCAGACAGAGAGAAGATGTGGCATCGCGACATATTACGTCCAAAGCGTGAGAGACGGCGCGGCGGTATTAGATAGCGTATAACTCGCCCGTCAGTCTGAAAGGGTTAATTCGCATTTGCGCGATACACGAACCCCCATAGGCATTCAGAATCCTCATCCAAGAATCGACTTTGGATCGAAATACGGGCATCATGCAAATAAGAACCGATGCATATCTTGCGATTAATGAGCCTCTCCTGCCACGCTGCTCATATAACACGTAAATTGCGAATTAAGCTTTAGGAGTACACGTAATCCGACTAATTGCGAAAAGGATTAAACTCTCGACCGGTTAGACAAAGGAGAAAGGAAGGAGAGACTCTCGATTTGATAGGCGTTGGGATTTGGCTCGTCCGCGTGATTCCGCTCGTTGCATCCGCGGCGTTGATGGAGCGGCGGGATTCGCGACTGCGACCGCGACAGCGACGGCGGTGGCGGCAATGGCGGGGCGCAATGTGATCCTGAATCAGGGTGACTGCGTAAACGTATGCATGAGCCCCGGTAAACTCGTTCCAGGTGCCCCTGGGTCCGTGCTGCTTAATTCAAGAGGCTATTTCGTCCGTGTGAAATGCGTGACTGCTCACGCCCAGAGCATTAAATCGCGCGGGCTCGTCGCGCATGCGTTGGCAATTAAAAGGGGCGTAATGTCATCGACCTTGAGAACCCTGAGGAGGAGCGACCAAGTATTCTCTCTCAAACGACGACGGTCGATCAACGTCGCGACGACGACGCTGCAGAAGGAAACGATTGTGCGAACGAGTGTATTATCATTTGAGCGCGCTCGTGTCGCGGTAGACACCAAAGATATCTCCGCGCGTTTCTACATTAGGGGCAATGTTCTTTCCTAATATCGATTCAGTCGAAATGCGATCAATCTCGAACTCGACTTTGTTTCTTTGTTGAATTGAGCTTTTCATATCGTAAAGTATAGTAAATGCATTTGGTACCTAAATAAAATTGCATCAACGATCATAAATCAACAAACTTGCTGTTTTAATAAAAATAAATTATTAGTCACTCGAATTCTTAGTATTATTACTCGATGCATATATAATACGTGTAACAAAAATGTATTGTCAACATTATATATTACATTTTGTCACAAAATTTTGGTGTTTTATTTCTCAAAGTTATATTAATATAGAAAATGAAATATGAAAAATAATTGAAATTTCTTGCTTCCTCTAACGCTGCTTTTCATAATTTGATTGTATTAATTTGTATAAAAGTTAAATAAAAACAGACAATATATTAAATAAAAATAATGCGCATTCCAAAACTTATAGAAAATGAGAATGAAATTTAAATGAAGTCGGTTATTGTTCTCATTCAAAATGTTTTAAGGTAGTCTACAACATAATTTTACTCGGTCTCGCATTCATGGAGAAAATGTCGGTTACCATGATGACATTATTCTCCCTGCACTCAAACAACAATGCTACGGATCACCATGATGGTACACGATCCTCTCGTTTTATTTTCCGCTTTTCTATGTTGCTCGAGTTTTATCATGATAGTCAGTCGATAATTGTATAGGGAAGAGGTATCTTTTATAATAAATCTTTAGAGGAAATTTCAGTATTGACATCTGCATTAACCTCTGGATGCATTCGCGTTGCCTAGCGCGTATTTCATCGCATTATAAAAAACGCTGTATGCGTTTACATCCTACTAAAGATGTTTGAATTCATCAACAAAATTATGTCAGCATAAATCTTTGTGCGGGTGTAATGCAAAACTGCACGTGTTTGAAATATATGAAAAATGCAACGGATTAAAAAAAATAATAGAAAAAGAAATGAAAATAAAATTATATTTTGATGTAGTTCAGTAATGCATCCGAATTTATGCGTAATATAACGCGATTATATTACATGCTAAAATTAGCGACATTCCATTCCTTTTTTCCGTCTTTATTCTACCGTCGTCATACCAAAGAATTCTTTCTCTCGGCGAGTCTGCCATTTTCCTCGGCAAGCCTTTGTCCACGTCCCGGACAAAAGGAAAACATAATTCCTCTAACTTGCGTTATTCTTACGACCCCCTGGGCACTGGCATCAAAAAGAAACAACCAGCATTTTCTTTGTTACCTCGTCGTTCGTCGCTCGTTGTTTCTACCACGACTATTATCGTCCTTATCGTTTGTAACGGTCTGTAGATTTCAGAAATCGTGTCTGTCGTACAGATTCTTTCGCACCATAACTCTTGTATTCTCTAATCGTAATTATCACATTTGTATAATAATACTTTTCACATATATTACAATAAATTAAAAGCAATGAAAATAATTGAAATGTATCTTGAGAATCGTGTCAACTCCAAAAAGTTGGAAGATTTAAGTAAAGATATATGATAAATATTCATACGCGTTCGAGAAAATGAGTTTATTATCGAGCAATAAATTTTTAGACCTGTGACATCTATACTTAACATTAAATCTGTCTTCCGACAGTGTTATAATATGTGGATATAGATATTATCCTTTCATATCACGTCTTCTCTATTTGTAACTCGTCCTCCTCGTCCCTTTTTTACATCCAGCTTGTCTTCTTGTTGCTCTTAATCACGAAATTCGCAAAACCGCTCACGTCAGAGGGTCTCCGGAAGAGTTCTCGTAGTACTCCCAGTGCAGTAACTTTCATTTTATTTCCAACACAGTTTCTGGTTTCCTTTGAAAAGCTCAACTTACTTTCACCCTCCCCTTTATCTTTTCTTTTTCTCCGGCTGAAAATCAGCTCCGCCGCACGTACTGCTAAAGAGACGAGGAAGAAGGCAGAAAATGTCAAGGGGAAGTCAAAGGGACACGCTGCAAAGTAAAGCGAAAGGAAATCGATTGAGAATAATGTATCCTTTCGATCTGAAAAGCGTAGCGTATGAGAGCGAATATTTCAACCGGTAATATTTCGCGAAATATATCTTTCTGTCTACTTTATCTATGCACCGTCTTTCTGAAATGTCTTTTTACATTACGCTGCACGAAAGCGAGAAAAGGGATAGTCGGCCTTCGCTCCTGCTTTCGTAGCACTCGCGTTGCTTCTCATTAGAAACGTCGACTTCGCGACGAGAAGCTCGACTCAAGCTTGAAAGAGTTTAAGCTTTTTTTTTCCTACCCCGCCGTTTTTATTTATCGTCTTTCCCTTTCGCGCGCGAAGATTCTCAATTCTTCAAACAAATATACGAGGTAAGAGGAAATTGCACCGTAAGTAAGTAAAGACAAATGTCTGAAATCGGCCAAGAATAATTCCATTTGACAAAACATGGCGAGAAATGGATAGATTCCGCGAGAGTGTGCGCGATATATTATCCTTCGAGAGGACTCTTAGTGCTTATATGAGATTCCTTAGACGAGAAAGAAGAAAAAGGCTCTCCAATACTCGCGCTGTTTCACTACTTTGTTCAGTTCTCGTCCAGCAACAGAGTTTCTGAAATCGCTGGCTTCTAGTTTCCATCCTCCGCAGCTATTTTGAGTTAGCCTACAAATTTTAGTGCAGTTTCCGATTTGCCTGCAGAATTTCAAGACGTTATTTTCTCTCGTAATATCATTCTCGGTTGCACTTCAAGCTTTCTGTACTTTACCAAGATAGACGGTAAGAAATATCAGAAAGATGTGTAATCATAAGGAATTCTTGCCAATTACGCGAGTTCTCTTCCTTCTTTTGTTGATATTGGCTCGCTCGCGCTGGCTCGCCTACAAAATTTTCGAAATTGCTCACTTCAAAAGTTTCCGCTGTGACCCAGTAACTTCTAACGACTTTTATTTCACGTTTTAAAGTCCTCGAGCACCTGAATCTCTTCAGAAGTTCCTTTATTCGTTCTCCTCAGAGCATTTCTTTCTTGTACGAATGCATAGAGGATGTCCTGGAATTGGCAGAAAATGGATAGATAGCACTCTCCCTTGTAAAATTTAGGATCGATATTTTTTTAGCCAAAGTATCGAAACATTCTTTTCAAGTTGCAGACTTTAAGGCAACAATAGGAATTATTAACTTTCGAAAAGACCGTTTAATATACGATACGTATCGAACGCATACCAATTCCTTTATCTTTCTTTTATCCTCTCCTTATCACGCACAGAAAAATAAAACATCTTTCATTTGACGTCAGACGACAGAATTTTCAAATAATCGATCGCCACGAGGAGTCCTTCTCGAGGGAGTAACTACAGTAACTTAGTCGACACTTATTTCGTTTTTTGAAGTAGTTTCCGGTTTTCTTTGAAAGCTCCTTCATTTATCGTCTTTATACCTTCGCTCTCTCAGCTTAGGCTACACACCGAATTCACCGACTATTGCACACCTTGCTGGATAAGGATAAAAAACCCCAAGCCGTGGGTGGAGAATAAAGAGACACGCGGCTACATAAAACGAGAGGAAATTGAGCGAGGATAATGCGAACCCTCGATCCGAAAAGCAGACCGAGCGATAGAAGCAGCGTCAGAATTTTCTCGAAGGAACTTCCTGGCGGCGGAACGTAATATATCATTATTGACGTAGTCTAATATCCTCTCAGTTTTCACGTATTTGTTTGACCATATATATATATAGAGTACACAATATTCACGAATAATGTCTTATTTATGTACGGACAATAATGGAAAAAAAAGAAAGAATTAAAGCACATGTTATTTATATTTTTCTGTATGCAGACGAAATGCATGTAAATATTTATTTGAGATAAAATTTCTCTTCTAAAATTGCTATCTGGGTCACTTTGATTCGTCCTATCTTTCAAAAGGATAAATGTCAAAAGCGCGATGGGATGTCATCTCGTTTCGTCTTGACTTTGCTTCCTCGTTGTTTTGCAATGACTACATTTTAATTCGCTCGTGCGAAAGAAATTTTAACCGCATGGTTACTCACGGAAATACTTCTGTTTCACTTGGTGTATAGTGCTTTCACAGTTAGTTACGTTCGCTCGAGTTCTCTGGTGTGCTTTTAGTTTTCTTTAGGAAGATTTCATGATATTCTTCGACTTTCGTATTCTTCCGAGAATTCTATGTATTATTCGGCAGTACATAGATGAATTTAAACCTTGAGAAAAAGTCTCAAGAAAATTTATTGACTGGAAAAGGTGATTTTATTGTATAACTTGTATTGGAACACACGAGATGAAATGTTAGAAAATTATTACTTCGTACATATCTCGATAAAATTTTATGCTTTTGAACGTTGTGCAACAATCAGCATTACGTGATTTATTTTTTGCATCATCATATCTTGATAAAATTTCAAACTGTCACGTGTATATTTATACATTAACGTTGTTATCGCATAAATTTGGATTTAAAATACTGAAGTTTATCTGAAATGTCGAGAATATAAAAGCTAATTTCTACTTTTTCCGATTAGAATCTAAACGATTCTGTCACTTTGAGATATGTCGGATTTATTCGTCAGTCTCTGGGAGAGGAAAAGAAGGAAAGAAATGGAAAACACGCGAGCGATGATAAGCGAAGCGAAAGCCGATCGTTTTGTAATAACGCATTCCTTTATCCCCCACCCCAAAAAGCGAGCAAACCGATCGACAGCGACGGATCTCCCTTTCCATGGATGTACGCAATATATATTTCCACCCCATAATTTCATCCCTCCATCCTCCGTGTACGTGCTTGGAAATTAAAGTAACGGACGAGTCGCCGCCGAGTGCAAATTTCGCGTACGTCTGCCGGTAATGCTATTAGCGTGCGTCGCTAACACGTCGCGAAAAGTTCGTTCTTCGCGAAAGGCGAGTTAATTCGATTAAAACTCGCACCTCTAACAAAATTGCTGACACTTTTAATATGTCAGTCCAACTTTCTAACTATAATCTATCGCCGAATGTTAAGAAGTATGCGCGGTTAAAGTACACGTGGTGAAGTATTATTAATTTCACTAAAATTAGAAAAATAATCGTACATTTCTTTATTTTTCTCTACCTTCGTATTTTTCCGTAGATTTTTGCGCGAGAGATATCACTGCCACAAACATAACGTAGCAATCTGAAAATGATGATCGCGAGATTTATATGACAATGATTTCGGAGAAGTGCAGGCATTTAATATAACCGCAAGTGGGAAAAGCGTTAATTATAAAGCGGCACACATAATGTGCGGGAAGGCAAACGTGGGAGCGATGCACGTGAAGCGCATAGGGACAGATGTAAATAATGATATAGTATTATTTACGCTAGCGGCGCGCCACGTCGTGCAATGACGCAATTGTGCCAATCTAATTGCGGTTCACGCCTGAGCATGATGCATGCCGAACGCGTGCAACACGAAACAAGAATTCGTACGCTCGTTATCCGTGATTTTCTTGCGACGTTATATCCTCCCCTTTTGCAAATGATGGATCAGCGATATCGATGACGAGCTCGTGTTTTTCCGAACGAAAATAGGACGTCGTTCGTATTATATTATAATTGCTTAATCAGTAACGACGTCGTCGAAAAGACGTCTCTCCGTGTAATAATAATAAAACGATACACGTCAAGCCGGGCAAGTGCGCGAGTGCACTGTGAAACATAATCGAGTTATCACGTAAAATGTAGTTCCGACTGTCGTGACCAGGCCGTAATTCCCTTTTGGAATTCGCGGAGGACGCATAACGCCGTTTCGGATGTGGAAAAAAAAAATGGGTACACGCGAGATACATTTTCCTGTCCGGCGATTTTCACCGCTCCCACTTTTTCATCATTTAAACCCTGCGCGATAGCGATATATGCAGAATGTTATCATGGCGCGAGATAGCGTATGGAAGAAAATGTTGCAAGGTAACAAAACAGTCATTCGTGTGACGTACCGTTGGAGTTCAATGGAACGCTTACAAAATGTGTCAGAAAGTTAGTTGTTAATCCGACACATATTGCCGTTACATTGTATAATAAAATACTTCTCGAAAACGGAGTTTGAATACGATATAATTTGGGTCAGTTAAAGCGCATAAACATACCCGAAAATAATCTCTATGTTTACATCTGTTACAGCAGAAACGCGGCAATTGGCGTAAAGCAATCTCTTTTTCGCATATCTATAGTATCGGATATTGAACGCACACCCCAAAGTTATATATCGGTTTCAATCCTTGCTCAAAAATACAGTTTATTTGTACTCTATTGACAGTTGCAATTTTACATCGATTTCCCCGATTTTCGTATTCTCGTTCCAATAAAATTTCTCATGCATTTGCAAATTTTCCCAAATAATCATTTCGACGATAAGATGTTATTCGTGTTTTAGAAAAATTAAAATTTTTTTCTCTCATTTATTTACATTATTGCTATAACTATAGAAATTATTTTTAAAAAGCTATCATCTTTTACGCAGTTTGCGCGGATCACGCGGATCCAACGAAAGCTTCTTCTCTTATCCGAAATAAGATAAAAACTCGATCGTTTCGACGATCGAGCGCGAAAAACACGAGAGTATAGAGTGAGAGCGGAATCGGAGAAAGGTCTTTGGGAATCGATACTTTCGTCGTTCGAAAGCGATGCCTTCGAAACGAGCTACTCTTGAGTTTCTTCGCAAAAATTTCTCAGGTATTGTGTTTTTCCGGTAATTGGGTGCTTTCGGCCTTATCCCGGTCGAGGTTTCCCTGAAAATAGCGCCCAAGCCGGTATAGCGAGAATCCGTTTGAAACTTCTTCGCGTAGTCGGTTGGATGATGAGAGCACACCCAGTTCGCTTTTGCATGTGGCGAAAATGAAGCCGTAACTCGCATTTCGAATTTGAAGGAAGATAGCGAAGATCCCGAACGGTTTTTTAGTATTCATTTTTTTATATGCCAATCGATACAATCGGATATTTTCGCGTTTCCCGCTCTAACGCCGCAGATTGTGAACCTGAGACGAAAATCCAGGAGAATAGGAAAAATGGGAATGTCTATCTGTGTATATTGTATTGCATATAGAAAAGATATATGCGACAAAAGTAGATCCACCGCGTGGGATGCGGGCAAACGAATGGACAAAACATATATAAGAATAAATGCCAAACCGATATAGAATCTCGAATCGAGTAGTCTTACTTTTCGATGGCGATCTAGGAACCTCTAGAAAGGTATATTCTGATACAGATGATTATACTTTTAAATAGCCTGTATCCCCTTAAATAATGTAGAGAAAGGCGCGGAAAGGACTTTCCGTGTTCGTTCACCTTAATGTTACCGGAATAATTTAACGCGACCTCTGCCGTCTCTCGTTATTGACGTGCCACTAACGCGGTAATGGATTCTTACTTAATGATGAGACCCGCTCGGATTTCTGCCAACAACCTATCGAAATGGCGGAATAGTTCAGCATCCCTGTACATCAAGCCCCCGGGTTTCGAGAGCTTCCATGTTGCCCCTGGAACACCTCATTTACGCGCTGAAAACGTTTGCGATACGTCCATGTAACTCGATATTTTTCCTCTTTCGTTTTCTCACGAAAAAAATTATTGTACACGCGCACGTTATACGTGTAACAGCATTTTTTTCGCTCTCTCTCTCTCTCTCTCTCTCTCTCTCTACTCAATATCAGTTTATTAAATCAACCAATTTTAGCTGCTGTAACTCGTCCGTCAGTTTGAATTTTGATCGGATCTTAATTTTCTTCTCTTGCCTACACTTTAACTATCATCTAGAGAGACCGCTAACTTCCTCAAGCCAGACTGTAAGATTGCCTTGGTCTTTTTAGCTTAGCAGAACTTGCATATCATGTGTCAGGCGCAAAAATCCGAGGAGTACGCTGTAGTAAAAGCTAATGCTTCTACACTTAGTTTGAGCTTTGACTACACGCGAGACAGTCTCGATTTAGCCTCCGTCTCGTCTCGAATGAAAATGCACAGCCAGACAGGACACCGGCGTCGATTATTCCAAGCACATTAAAGAGTTTCGTATTACTGAGTTTCTATATTAAAATGTTTAAACATAATATCTTATCCATGAACGAAATTCCATTTATTTTAAGATATGTAAAAATAAGTTGACTTACCTATTATATAAGTAACAATGTGTTTAATAATGAATAACATATAATAATAATAAGTAAGTATAAAACAAAATAGAACGATGTGTTTAATAATCGTGAAGCTTAAAATGTAACGCCTTGATATTTAAATATATAACCAATTATTTGTTTGTAAGTTAGTTTATCTTTGCGTAACTCCGCATGCATTCAACAATTTTATAATTTAATAAAACGAAAAATATTTACTGTTTAAAGTAAAATTGCTATCCCCATATTCGAATAAAATTTTCAACGTAACTTGGTTTATTAATTTTAGTGATAGATCTGCAAAATAATTTTACCGTAAACTAATAATAACGCGCGAAATCTCAGATGTGCAATTATCAAGCTCGGCGCCTATGTCACAAATTTCCGTCGCGATGCTCGCTAAAAATACATGCTTCACGTATGTAGTCGTCTGGTCTGGAGTATACAAGGTCAATGATCCTAATATGCGAATATACAGGTCAATTTTTATTTCCTGACAGAAAAGTCTTTAATATCGTCAGACAGCAAATTTAACCTTACATCTTACTTATTTTTAGAGCATATAATTTTTTATTTCGAAAATAATAAAAAAATAAATATATTAAATATGAATGTAGGAGAATGGCAACAAATTTTTTAATTTTTATATTACTTTTAAATATAAAAAAAATACATCAAAAATTTTATCTTGCTTTGACATCACAAAGGTAAATACAATATTTTATTTAATTAAATCACCAACGAGCTTTCATTAAATCATATGCTACAAAATAAATAGGTAAAAATTATACGACAGCGTAATTTTCCATTCAACAGCTTTTAATAATCGCACTATAATGTAATTCTTGAATAACTAGACATATATGTCACGTTCATTAGTTAGTGTGGGAAATATTTTTGCATCTCAATAATTCGTGAGCAAGACAAGGAGATTCGTCAAATATATTCCCGCGAGACAATGGCAAGGCTCGTATTAATTCGCTGTGAGAAAGCGACGCGCGTCTGTATTCCAAAATGGCTTATGAGTACAATTTCGGTCGACCAAATGTACTCCTCTGAACAATAGCTAGATGCAGCACAGAGTTCTCCGAATACGCTTTAACCAGATTACATACGCTCTGGATTGCGAGAACCGCGCCGTTTTATGTACACGCACGCGCTATAATTGGAGAAATACTCGTGAGCTCCAAGTAAGCCGCTTTACTTCTTATCCACAGTGATTCTCGGCAAATTATTGGATTCTGCAAAAGGACTTTTGCATCAGCTGTAATATCGCATTAATAAATTCATTTGTCGCAACGGTATGTTTTATTCACTCGATATACGTATAGTAGTGAGCTTTGTCGAATTTAAGTACTAATTTATATCAATTTCCATGGCCACGTACGACAAAAAATAAATTATAAATGCAAAATAAAGAGATGAGACTTTACTTAATAACAGATTAATAAAAAATTAAATTTTATCTTGCAATCTCCGTTATTAAAACGTAAGGCATTTCCATGATATTGCCGTTATATCGATAATATAGTTAGAATGCATCGGGGAAGAGAGAGAGAGAGAGAGAGAGAGAGAGAGAATGACTAAAATACTAGCGCGTATCAGATACAGTAAACATTCGAGGAATGGCTTCTGTATAGTAATAACAATATTATTAGTGTTGCGTTATGCGTATGCATGATACACCAGTGTCAATGAACGCTGTTTCGCGTACGTGCGTGTATGTATTGTATATTTACTCTGCACTTATCATCATATATCTCGTTCTTTACGAGCAGTCAATCATAAATTTTACAAAGTGCGTCATGAATGCCTCCAGTGAAGGACTACTTCACCTGCAGCTTGGAGTGCATATAACAATCGAGTTACCTACTCGCTCGTGAGAGAAGTAAAAGTTCTCCATCATTCCGTTGTCTCTTAAATCGAAGGACATGATACTGGAGGAGATGTGACCTACATCGTGCATAGTGTAATAATAATAAAACAAAATAAAGTAATGGGTTTTCATGTCTTTCAAGACTGCATTAACCACGGAGTACTTGGGATTAATAAAAAGAAAAAGGACAAAATATATCCATCATATAACCTCTCTTCTCCGGAAAAATCGATGGCGAGAACATCGCGGTGTGTAAATCAATTCTCTTTCGCTAACGTTACGTCGATGAAGTTGAAATGGATTTGAGTAGAACATCTGAGAAATAAGTGCGCGCGCGGGTGCTTGGTCGACGTTAAATTTTTCTCAGAATTCTGGAGCGAATTTTCTTTTCGCTGAGAATAAAACGAGAGTCGACTCGAGAGTGGCGGAAGGAGTGCGCGCGCGCAGGAGGCCGCGTATATGGCGTAGTTTTTTAAGGAGATGAATAAATGAGTACGACGACCTCGCAAAGTAACCCGGTAAGGTCCTGAACCAGTCGCCTACAGGTGATTTCTGTCACCGTTTCTTGCCTGCCCCGCCACGCTGCACTATCAAATATTTCACAACGAACGTGAGACATCAGTCTAGACGGATATCTTTTGACAAATTCTCGAGAGTACGACGTATAATTGAGTCGCTTTACGTTACGTTACGCGCAGCGAACCGTTAAAACTCAGGTGACGGAAGAGTATTCTGACTGCAGCTCACACACACCCCGGCGCTCTGAATTTTTCTTCCCTCTATAATGGAAAGCAAAACGAAAACGCAAGTGATCGGCGCAAGCCGTAAACTCGTAATGTTTTTCCCCTCCCGCGGTTATGACGTTCGTTTTCTTTTCCGCGTGATCAGTGCAGACATATTTGGGAAGTCGATATTGAAGGGAGCCAATATAGACACGTTCGTCCAACAGTTAAACCAGTTCTTACGAGCAACGTTACTTCGTTCATTCAACAGGCTGAGGAGAGCCCTGGGCTAGTCCCGCGCCAGCAGCTTTGGTTCATTGATTTTTACTGGCTTTTCTTCGGGACGAGGGACGCGCGGAACGGCCGCGTGCTCGGTTTGTTCCTCATGTAATGCAATCATATATTCCACGCTCGCCTCCGGCAAAAGTAATAAAAACCCGAGTAAAGAAATTAGGGGTTGACCGATTAAATTTTTAAGATCTTATATTTTAGTTTTATACGTGGACAGTTTGATAAGCCAGTGACTTTGTTTACACTTTTTTTTTTTTTAATCAAAATTCGATTAATTTTTCAACACAGTTTTCTTTTAAAAAGTCACTGACTTATAAACCTGCCTATTTAGATATTGGAATTGAAAGAGAAAATACGTAGTGGTTGATAATACTTTAAGGCTTTGCATATTTCATAGCTTTTAGTTATACAATGTATTGTCTTTTATACTTAATTCACGTTCTTTCAAAGATATTCTTTTTCTAGTTTCTTTTTTTGTAATTTTCTCTCAATCAATCACTTTTCGATGCGCGGTTAACCGCCGAATGTCAAGCTGTCAATATAGAATTCATCACCGAGCCGAATTTGCACACGCGATTCACACGACTGGCAATCAATCAATATATAGAAAAAATACGATAATGATACTTAAAAATTTCAATCTCTTTTAGGAATAGATGCGACAAATTTGAAGGATTATTTTTTTATATTTTTTAATTAAAAAAGAATAACTCGAAATTGAGTGATGATAAAACGTTACAATTGTTTAAGTATACTAATAATTAAATGAATAAGCAGGTTTGAAATATAAATGTAGAATAGATCTATAACTTGTAAATTTTATTGTATTACGAAACTTTATTATTTAAAAAATGAAGTTTCTCGTGATAAATCTTTAAGATTCTCTAATTTTTTATGTATTTAAATTCTAACTCTCCCATTAACCCGGACCATCGTAAATCGAGGTCGGACCAGATCAAAATTTTAGTGCTTTTTATTTGCTAATTTGCTCAAAAACAAATTTTTTTGCTCCAGCGGTTCAGCATGAGTAAAAAAATAAAAGGGGGGGTCCAGGTTAATAATAAAGCTGGACCCCCATAATGAAAAAATAGACACAATAGCGCTACAACGAAATCAAGCACACCATATTTTTTTTGTTTATTTGCTCCAAGATAGCGTAAACAGAATGTTGAATTTTAATATTTTTAAGGAAAAATCAATACTTGCGATCGCGCTGCAGGAACCTAAGCGAGTCGCGTCGCGGTACAAGTACCGTTTTTACTAAACGAAAATTATTCGACCGCATGATATTGGTACCAAAATAATGCTTCAGAAACGTACTATCGAATACTATCATACCAAAACCCGATTTATTTGCTAGCTGCAAAGTATGAAAAATAAGGGGTTTATCAAAAGGACATTCTGCGGTACGATTCAGCTTACTATTTCTATCTTCACATATACCCACCAGGTTTAGTTGCTCGCATGATATCGATGCCAAAATAATTCTGAGACAATGTACTATCGAAACGTACTAAACTCGATTTATTTGCTAACTGTAAAATATGAAAAATAACGAGTTTATCAAGGATATACGGGTTAGCTTACTATTTCTATCTCCACACGTCTCGTCGATTTCTGACATGTTGCAAATAAATGACATTAGTATTATAAATAAATCGATTTTTGTCATATTTCGATAGTACATGATTCCACGATTACGTTGATACCCAAATCATCCGAGCAATTAAAATCTAGCGTGTGTGGAGACAGAGGAAAATAGCTGAATCGTTATGCAAAATATCCTTGAAAAATTTACTATTTTCCTCACTTTGCAGCTAGCAAATAAATCGAGTTTTGGTATTTTTGGATAGTACGCGATTTTACGATTACGTTGATACCAAAATGATGTGAGCAAGTAAATCTGGCGCGTGTCGAGATACAAACTAGTGAGCTAAACCTTGAGAAACCCATTATTTTTCACACTTTACAGTTAGCAAATAAGTCAAAAACTGATTATTAATAAAAGGCTCAAAAGATAAAAATCTAAATATAATAAGTAATGTCTATAAGAGCCAACACAGGATATGTGAAATACGTAATTTATTAAATTAGTATAGGTAATGTATACGTTTCGACTCTCGTTTTGGGTATAAACTCTTCAGTATAAAAAAAAAAACCATCAAATCTAATTTCGTAACATTATTTTGTTAGGTCGCAATTGTGAAGAGTGTCCTATCTTGTAAGAATGTTAACATCAAAATTAGCAAAATTGATGTAATATTTCAAATCAAGAGAGAATCTTACTCTTACATTAGATAACATTACTGATATCTATTTTATATCATAATTAAAAATCCATATGCTAAATCTGATAAGATTAATTAAAATTTAACATGTCAATAAATAATGCTGTAGGAAAGCAAAGTAGGAAACGATGTCATGAGTTTGTGTAATGAAAAATTAATTTGACATTATTTATAAACGACAGAAGCAGGCGACAAACATGCATTATAAAATTGTTAAGCAAATCTGTCGAAAAGAAGTTTTAGTCATTAAATATTACTATATATTGACCGATTTTATACTCAAATATCGTGAAAAATGGATTAGTTTGAGTATAATCCCATTTCCAATATAAGCTCTTAAAACATTTCACGCGAGATTGAAAAATCCATAGCGCGGTACTTGATCGAAGAATTTCGAAACAAAATATAAGATAGCTCTATAATTCATAAGATTCATTTTAAGTATAGGACAACGAGTCTAAAGTGATTTTAAGAACTTTGAATTTTCACTGAACTCTTTAATTTGGCTATCTCGAAATTAAACAGAGTTGTGCTCACCCTTTGCTCGTGAGACGACAGCAAATTAAGTGATCCGCGCGTAGTGTGGACATTTTAAGGGATTAAATAAGCGTCAACTTTCAGTCAAAAATAGTACCCCGCCAATTTCGTTTCAGCAGCGATTCTGCTGCTGATTCCATTGATTTTTGACGGTTTTTTGTCGCGGACGAAACGGCATGCCATTGCACCACTATGGCAATTATACGCGTACATTAAGCATTTACTACGTCGGCTTTATTATCACAGTCAGCTTCTGCTTTGCACACGAGTATCGCATAACGAGCGGTACGAGAGTAGACTGTTATAAATTCATACTTCCAATATTGTTGTACCACGCTAGATTTTATTCCGAGCCTCGATCGTTAATTTACAAAATTACAAATACAAATGTTAGCCTTTCCGAGAGACGGAAGATGTATTCCGATGCTCGTCGCGAAATTATAACGCGTTCCATCTGCAGCTTCTTCGCCCGTCATTCATTTATCTACTTCATTTACATCCAATTAATTTTCCGATTTATGATCTTGATTTATCAGCATTTCAAAGAAACTGAACTCACGATATAATTAAGAGACAGCTATGAGCATAGAAATATGTCTACAAATATTAGCATTTGATTTTTTAGAGAAATATTGAAATAAAATGTATTAAACATGATCCAAGAATTAATATATGTTTCTTAAATAATTATTAGCGATAACTAACGATGGGAAGCACAAATTTTCAAAATTGATAATTCATTTCAATTATAAATACATATATAATTACATTCAATTAATTAATAATTTTTAATATAATATAATAGCAATTTTTTCTTACTATAATTACGCTTCTTATGAACAAAGAAACGAATTCCGTGGTGACGAAAATAGAAACGCTGCCGGAAGTTTCTATTTTATTCTCGCAAAGCAAGAGAATATATCTACTATTGCACTATTCTCGGCAGTCTGAGTTTATGAAGCTGGCTACTCTCAGTCGAAAACTTATATGAAACAATTTTTTAAAAAATACCGGAAATATTTTTCAAAAACTAGAATTTTAACATGTAGAAGTGTTTTGTGAGATATTCCGCTACTCGAAAAAGTTTTTTCGAAGTTAATGCTTTGTTGCATAGCAGCTGCGTATGTTGCAAAACAATGAAATAACCCATAAAATTAAAAAAATGAATTATGCACATTGCTGGGTGCCGGCCACATGTACCTTTGCATTTGAAAGTTAATTTACGCGAAACTAGCACTTGGTACGTAATTTTTGCATAACACGGTCCATGTAATCCGTTACAAATACTTCGTAAAAGTTGCAATCACTTCACAGAGCGAATAATATGTAAATTTATATAACCTGTATCTATAACGAAATAACACACCTTTACCAACCGCGATGGCACGTAGACGTAGCAAGCGGAGAGCCGTAGAATTTTCAATGCTAATTTCGAACATAGCCGGCTGTTCCGCGGTCGTTGCCTCGTCGACAAAACCATATTCCGGGACATTGTGCAAATGCAAGTGACCCCCGTCCGCGTTCGATTAAGAAGCAAAACAACGACCGAACATTGGCTTTGTATTCCTGATTAACGTCCCTCCCATGATTCGAGCTCGTATATTAATACACGCGGCGAACCTGGCGAACGGGAACACCAAGAGAAAAAGCTCAGCTCGTCATTCGCGCGCACCGGGAATTTTTGTTTTACTAATATTAGCAATTTTAACATGGCTGGCCGACTTTGGGCAGAGAAAGGGTAAAGAGGGACAGGGGGGGGGGGGGGGGGGAGAGAGAGAGAGAGAAAGTAAGCCGCAAAGCAGATTACCCTGGGGCCAGAATCTTTTTACTCTTCTTCCTTTTTCTCTCGTTTCTTTTTTTATCATCTTTTTTTTTTTTTTAATTTGTACGCTACTGTAACATTGTAGTTGCACTGTGTTCTTCACGGTGGAAAAATCTTTTAAGGAAAATCAAGACGCGCAGAGATCAAGACTAAAATCGACGGAGAAAAATCGTGAAATTCCATAATGCAAAGAGCTCTTGCGGCGGCGGACAATACGTTTCATGAGAGGAAAAAAAGCTGAAATTTTATAAATTTGGTTGACGTCTTTCATAAAGTGACCGCAGGAATTAGCTTTTGGTCGTATACCTGCACTTTTGCTAACGAGAAAATAGATTTTTAAATAGAAAGGAGAGAGAGAGAGAGAGAAGAAAGAAAAAGAGAAGGAAAGAGCGCGACTGTCCCCTCACGCGCGGTATTACGTCAATCGGATTATTATCGCGGTAAAAACAAAACTCCTTTTGCAGGCAGTTTCTGTCTGATGCTCGTTTGTCCGTAAAGCGTTGTGATATAAAAATATTTCAAGCAACACCGTACTGAATTAAATCGACTGTAAGTAATTATACTGTCGGGAATAGCTGGAACGCAATACTCGGCAAGAGGTACGTATTATTTCACTGATAAGACCATTTTATTTTTATTCTTGCGCCGCTTTTATTTATACACTCATTCGTCGTTTCAACGTATTACTTTTTATCCGTAATTACGTAGCTTTCGATATTTTTCTGCCTACTGTAGGTATCACATAGGTAGACGTAGATTTAATTGATATATTACAAAATAAGAGATATATATCTCGCCATGTGAGTAACTTATCGCGAACACGAGATTATACTTTTAACCATTTCGCGTGTGCGAGTAGCGTAAGATTTTTGGAGATATTCCCGAGGGAAGAAGGCTATTCAAACGAGCACGCAGTTGATATGTGAAATGCATGTCGTCCCAAAAGTACGTTCTTCTCTCGAAAAAGAGAGTAGAATTTTCCGCGGTAGAAAAAGACTCCGCTTGTACTACGCGCGAAAGAGGTCATGTCATTACTGTTATCAGCGGCTGCGGTGAAGCAGTCGTCTATCAAATTCGCGCATCCGTTCCCTTCCTTATTGTTCCGCTGTTATGGCAAACGATGCATTCAAAAGGACTAAACGAGTTACGTTTCCGATCTCGATATTCGAGACATTTTCGCGCGGCGCACGTGGTTCATTAGATAGAGTACCTCTAGTCTACCATCACGTGGGTATGGTTTACCACCACGCGAAAGGCAGGAAGGGAGCGAAGATAGAGTGCGGGATAGAGCAAAAGGAGAACGGAATGATGAAGGATAGAATTACAATAGAGGGGAAAAAAAGAAAAAGTGAGAAAGAGTATTCGCGCGCGAGCGCGTTCGTGCAAGCGGTGCAAGCGCACTTGCGCCTAGAGCGCTCTATAGAGAACGCGTTCTCTCTAGGTTGGTGGAATGGTGGCGGCGCTGTGGCTCGTGGAACAAGGGGGAATGGGGTGGCAAAAGGGGTAGTAGGAGACCCGAGTGAAAGGTGGGGTTGCCGCTCGATACCACTGCGGCACGGCCAAAGTCGAAGCTATACCACGAATCCCTCTTTCTCTCTCCGTATTTCGCCCTTCCTTCCCCGTCGCTACTCTCTCGCTCGCTCGCTCGCTACGCCACCCTGCGTGCCCTCTGTCTTTCCTCCTCTCTCTCTCTCTCTCTCTCTCTCTCTCTCGCCTTCTGGTACGTGCGCACTATAGCAAACGGCCTACAGCCTTTGCCCGGTATCTATCCCCGAAATCTACCCGAGCGACCCTCTAACTCCGCCGCTTCCTCTCGCGTTCGCGCTCATCCTACCTATCCCTCAGGATCCCTCGAGGGGATCTACCGACTGCGCGCTCTTTAAACAACGCGAGACACCTTTCCCTCGACTACGTCTCAATTCTCGCCCGGAAGAAGCCCGATCTGCCTCGCTTTTCCGGGCTAACGTCCCACGCGCGCGTTCGTGATCGGCCGGCTCTCAACTTAGCAGTTTTCCTCTCTCCATCCGACGTCTGTGTGTTCCGTCTCTTCTCTCTTTACGATTTCCGCGGCATTCTGACTTTTCCACCTCCATCCACCGGCGAGATCGATCGTTAGCCCTATGAAAGAACAACTCCATTAAAAAGAATCGCATGAATTATCATATTTATGCGGAATATAAATTCATAAGCAGCGAAAGAGAGAGAGAACATTGAGCACAGAGGTCACGAAATTTATCCTGAAATTAAGATAATTTGGAGAAAATTGGATAAATAATTTCTGTCAGCTAATATCCCAACACCACACCTAGATATTTTCTTTCTTGGTAAAACAATTTCGTTAAGAGCTACGATAGAAATATCAACTTATTTAATTAAATTACTTCCCCTCTATGATAAGCTCTGTATTAAATAGATAAATTCTAATTGTGTCTCTAGAGTCGCTTTTATTAATCGTTATATATTGTATAAATGAGATACGCTCATTCTTAATTTACGTAATATTATGATTAAATCGGTTAGTGCAAAAATAAAAAATATAAATAAAAGCTAAAATAAATTTGCCACGAATAAAAAGTTTTTAAAACTTTTCGTATTAGATTAATAGATTTAACTGGAGTTTTATAATAGATTTCATCTAAAATTAAAATATAATTCGAGCATCTTTAATTTTATACTTTCCAAAGAGCGTTATATATTAACTATAAATAAAGAATTGAAAATGAATGATTTCTTTGAATTGATAATTTCTATATATTGAAAAGATATTTTTGCTCACTCCATCAATGATCAATTAATTAGTCCATCTAAAATTTTATTAAGAAATAAGCAAACGTGAAATTCATTAGAAAATCTGGATATAAATGCGCAACTTCTAATACTATCTGTATATTCAATCATCCTGATCGGTCTCGTTCCAGAGCGCACGCTACTCTCGGATCGAATCTCCCGATGCAAATTAAGTATAGTCTCCATGGTGTTACCGTATTAAATTGAATATGTTAAGCATGGCGGCAGCTGTGTATCAAAGTCCCATGGCGAAGTACGCCATGCCGCAATATTTGGCCCTCAGGGTAGTGAACGTTGTTTTCTTACACGAGGCGGGAAACACTATGATCGTATATGTTGTACATAACCTATTTCTATTACGCGACAGAAAACGTAAAATATAAGAAGCATCTGTACTGAGAGCATCCTTCAAACTTTACAGTTTAGAGTAAACAACTTGTAGTAATATAATAAGAAAAATTATTTGCTGCAGGGTATATTGTGTAAGAAAAAGTTACATGTGGTGATTTATTTTTAATATCATGATCCAATTTGACACCAGTGATGGATTAAGGGAGTCTCTCAATTTATTTACAGTTCAATATAACTTTATTCAAGAAATTTTTTTTTCGTCTAAACTTTGACAAAATGTAGTATATTAAGATCGTGGAGCACCAGTGCTTTTTAGTCTCGACATTCCATCCAGGGTCGCAGCCCATTTAGTCCATATGTGTCGAGGTATTACGACATCTTCGTGATTTTAAAGTTATCAGATTTGAATAAAATCGTGATATGTCTCGGAACAGTATTCTTATCAACTCAACGAAACGATGATAATGTCTCAGCAGGGTACATTGCATTAAGCATTCATATAACAGATGAGCTTGACTCGCATTTTTTAATAAATATCGACTTTAATGATATAACGTCAAAATTAATTTTATATTTTTAAATTACTTCAAATAGAAATTCATTTGTTGTGCTACCACGTTAAATTGATTGTGTTATAAGTATGCCTCAGCTGCAAAGTACAAATATAGAGTATAACGACCGCGATTTAAACCACGAAGTATGGAGCCTTACATTCTTACACGAAGCACTAAGCGCGCGATGCTTACAAAGCTCGAGATTATAATCTGAGATTTGCATGGAAAACTTTATGATCGTGCGAAAGAAGTATGTAAATTAATACACTTTGAGAGAAAGAGATCGACGATTACGCTCGGGAGAGGACAAAGTGTAAAAACCTGATGTAATCGGGCGCAATTAACTGGCAACTGAACTTTTTCCTTATCTATTAACGCCATGCATAATGTCTTTATTACCACATCATTTCATCTTGTCGGCTCTTGCTGTCGACTTTTACGTAAAGTAATTTAATTTTGAATTCCTGTGTCAATAGAACTGATATCGATTATAAAAAAATTCGATACCGGATATATGTCAGAAAAAAATGCGATATATAATAGAAATATTAAAAATTTTTTCAACACAGTGAAAATAGGAAGAAATTTTAAAGCGTTTAGATACTTTATTGTATATTTAGAATCACATTTCTGATATGCAATGTACTAAAATTATGTTGAAATTATTTTGTGATTTTCACGTACCTCGACCACAAAATTTGCACTGAATTATATAAATACAGGGGTTATGGCCAGTGGCATAACTAGGTGAGCGTACACACAGTGCAATCAGCGCTTAAGTGCACTCTCCCTCCTTTTAAACACATCTCCTTTTCAAAGTATAAGCAGTACAGGGGCTCATTAAGAGTAAAAACGAACTGGGGGTCTCTAGCACATTAATAACTTGTACATGAATTAATAAATGTTTTGAACCGCGAAGTTGATTAAATAAACATCTACGTGTAAATTTCACAGCTTCCTCTAAGATTTATTTGAAAATGATTTCGAGCTATTGTATTATTTTATTATGACATTATGATATAATATATTTTAAATTTTAACGACTGCATAACGATATACATTTCGCGAGAGTATCGTCCTACTTCAGTTACAGGTCATCGATTAATCGCAAGCTCGAATTTCTTTCTTAACGTCGTTACATCCTCTCGTATCGTGTAGCAATATTTATGCTAGCAAGAACTCGCAAACGTGATACAAGAATCCGATACCGGCTAATATTTCTTTCATAAATCGTGTAAATGTCAGGGAGATTTTAAACAACGCGAAAACATGGCAGACATGATCGGGTAAAACGAAATATATGGTGGATACGATATTCGGGATAAATAAGGGAAGGTAATAAGATACCTAGAATAAAAAGAAAGAAAATTTTTTAGCGGCCAAAAGTTGCGAAACAGTTTTGACTGTTGAAAGAATTATGAGATTCGTATTTCTCTCTTGCAGACAATGCAAGCAAATTAAACGTATGAAAAGATAAGAAAGCTCAGAAAACGAAATAATGGAATTGTTTTTAACGTTACTATACAACACATATTTCTTAATTAGTACACGATTTAATTATTATTTAGCATAAGTCAAATCAAACCTTTCAACACATATTTATTTTCTAGCTGTAAATTCAACAATTTTTGTCATACGTGTACGATATAAATAATATTGAATTTATTCAAAATAATCGAGATGGATGAAACGACCGAAATAACGTTTCGTTTATACGTACAATTTTATTTTATTAAACTCGATGTATCAGCTATAAGTACTAACGGTAAAGCATGATCGTATTAACAGAGCTTTAATATAACGAATCAAAAGTTAGCCACTTTAAAATGTTAAAGAAATATGATATGCAATTGATGTAATCGAATAATGAATAAGCGATGGTTACAATAATTTAGAATGTTTCTCGAAAAGTTAATTTCATTCGATACTTTCTCTTCTGATATTGCTTAATCTATACGTATAAAATATTAAAGGTTTGGATGGAACAAAAAAATTCATGGATTAAATGATACATTATTCAGTTTCAGCTAACTTGCAACCACTTGCAAGCACGAAGCTGTTTTCATCGACAATCATCGACAATTCGCTACAGGCAATTAGTATCTCGCGATCCTCGTGTATTTCTCGCTAATCCGCGGAAATTAGTTGTCTATATATATGGTTAGTAATACAAAGCGTGGACATTCAAACAAATCCGCTACGCAGGACAAGAAAGGATGATGTTCAGTGACCGAAACCGCGAATAGGGAAAAGCATAAGTATAATAAACAATAATAGGCTATGTAAGAATGAAATAAATTAGAACAATTGAAGGGCTAAGAACCAGTTATATAATAAAGAACGTTTAATTTAAAAACATAATAAAAGTAATTACAAACGTTTCAATGCCGATCGGGTCATATTCTCAATATATTACAGAAAATACATTATAATAATAAAATTATTGGAAATCTATTGCTTTAATTCTCGTTTTTCCTTTGTCATAATCTTGCGAGTCAATAAACTAAAATAGTCGAGTTGGTTGTTAAAAATTCATAACAGTAGTACAGTAATAATCTTGTTAAATAAAATGTTGAGAGTCAATAAATAAAATAAAAAAAAAACGTAAAAAGGTGATGATCCACATCATGGCGATACACAGTAAAAATTGGAGTAAGATTGCAAGTGAATAAAGAACAATTTCAACGATGTCATATAACGTAATATATTAACATAAATGGTATAGTAAAGTAATGAAATATGTCATTCCGCTTTTGGTTCCGATCCACTTTTTTTCACCATTTTGAAAGCAAGTTTTTTTATATTTAAACTTTTGTCATCGAGATTTCAAATTTTCACAATTTACATATAAAATTCAAGAATTTTATTTGAAATTTTCGATATGTATGAATTTTGTATGCATACAGTACAGTTTATTTTATTTCTGCGGGTAGATTTTAAAGTTATATTTTGTGACGATATGCGGAAACATTAAGCGCGGTCATATTAATGTTTTAAAAAATTGAATGGTGCAATCATGTATAACAGCATAAAGACTTAACAATAGGAGGATGAACCAAATTTTCATTAAAATATTCTGCGTAGAAAATTAATCAACAGATGTTATATACAATGGTTTTCAGTGATATAATAGTTTTTAGTGAATGTAGATTCAATTCATTAGTTAGATTTCCATCTTCTGCTTATAAATTTTCATTTCATTTTTCTTCTATTATTCTACTTTTCTCATAAATTCAATCTTATATAATTATAAACGTTAATACGTGTAATGTTAATGGAATGATCGAGATATATTAATTTCCAATAAAATTTCTCACAGATGCTAGGTTGTTCTAAATTTTAAACTCGTTTGTGATAGCTGCTGTCACATTTAATCATTTTACGCTTCAGGTCATATCGAACTCTAATGGCAGGATTTCTATCATATTTTATAATATCGCTCCATGTATTGATTCAAGGTAATTGACGAAAAGTCAATTTGAATAGACAAAAAACCTATCATATTTTCTCACAATTTTTCTCCTCTTTTCGAAACGAGAACTCAAGATAGCATAATTACGAAAGAGATCCTCGAATGATAAATAGTATTGAAGCACATGATAGCGATAATTCATTAAAGTAACGGACATTTACGAAGCAATCGATCGATCTCGATATTACCAGGGTGTTCTTTTTCACCTCATACCGTAAATATTTCCCGATGATTGCCGTTGTTCGAGTTTGTTAGACTTCGACCGGAGGGGTTCTAGGTGAAAGACGCGAGAAAGGTGGAGCACAGGGAAGAATACAGAACGATAAGTTTTTTGATGAAACTTCCGTTGAGATGCCTGAGGGAGAGCAAGACTAAAGAATATCCTTGTCGATCTTCCCAGAGAAGAAGATAACAGGAAAGTTCCGCCGATACTGTCGTTATATTTTCTTCTATCTCACCAGTTCTCCACGATCTTTCTTTTCCGTCTCATTACTGAACAGCGTGATATTGTTTCGTTAAGACGTCGATGCGGAATATAAATCGCGGTCTGCATTTTCGTGCCTAAAAGTATTAAACTCCTCTTCTCGCCAAGCCCTTGTCTCGCGCTCCTCTTTTTATGCACGAGAACGAGAGGTTCTCACCGGTGCGGTTATTGAAACGAAAATTTCTCCCAACAGTTTACCGGATGTGTTGAATAAGCGAAATATATATCGCGGTCGTACAAATACGCGAAAGAATGTACGCGGAACGCGAAATAGCCACGATTGAGCAGTAATACCAGAGCAGTTGCACAACGTAAACTCGAGGTTGAGCAGGATATTACGTCCTTTTTCTCCAGAAAGTATATTTCCGCGAAAACTCGCTGTATGTATACACGTAGAAAATGCAAAGGTAGCAACGAAGGTTCTTGCAATTTGCATAATTTATTGAGTACCAGGGGTGGAATCACTCTTATATCCGCGAAAAATGAGGAAGCTGAGGAACGACAGGATGAAAAATCGTTGGTACACAGAATTACCTTTCCCACACAACTTTGGGGGGGAGGGGGTCCGCAGAATCTCATATACCCGTGGCTTTTTCTTGAAACTCATCCTACGTGGCAAATAGCACGGTACTTAAGAACATTAGCGATGCATGAGCTTAGCTTGGAGGAGATATTTAAATAAAGCTCTTGTAACAGCAAACACGGATGACATATAAACTGACGACAAGCTTAATCAATAATGTATTCCGTAGTTTTCGGAGGGAAAGTCCATTTAGGATCAGAATATATTGCGCTTGTTAACATCACGGAAGTGTATTAAAAGTAACGGAATGTAAAATTGCGAATGCATTTTCCAGGAATATAACTTGAATTGCTCGATCGAAGAACCGTCACTTTGTCACGTGGAAGATATCCCGAAAGAGTTACGTTGTTCTATTCACGCTCAAGTTTTTCGCATACTACTGTCCGTTTGTTCTCGCTCCGAGCGAGCCAGCGAATTCACCGCGTATATCATACGACCTAATTTGCCATCGTGCGGCAGGCGGACCGACCTCAATCGAAAATCGATCAAATTCAGTTCCGCTATCCCAACTTTTTCCAGCATCGCGAAAACACGTCTTATTTCCATCGCGGGCACAAGTAAGTAATCACGAGACTTACGCATGTAAAAAGGGAGAAACATATCCGCCGTTTACAGCTCTATTAAATTACACGCGCGATTCATCTGAATAAAAAGAAAGTCTATATTATCCCGAAGAGAAAACAGACTCGGCGGCGGAATATCTATTAGCGAGATTTCTGTTTCGCAGGATGAAAACTCCGACGGAAAAAATTAACAACGTTTGGCAGTGTCAAACGCGCGGTAACTCGCTCATGTAAAATTCTTTTTTTTTTTTTTTTTTTAGTGCATAGGGCGAATCCGGGTTGAAAGCTGGGTTCACCGCTTGAACTGCGCCAGGGCAAGGAACGAGCGTAAAAAAAGCGAAAATAGCAAAGCTGATAGCCAAGAGGCAGAAACAGAGACGGCACTTTCGCAATACTTAACTTACCCTAGCAAGCCTGTCGAGATTCGCTTGGAGAATGTTTCATAGCGCGGGTGGATTTACAGAAAGTAACGGCGCAATTTCGTACTGGTCCACAGCAGAAATCTACGACGCAATTTAAACACTAAAGTACACCTTGGAAAATATTAAACAAAAGTCAATAGTAGAACAAATTGCGAACAATGCTTTCGAGAATCTGTACCAAAATTTTAAATCTCGTTTTTAGCAAAATTTTTCCAAAATATGATATTGTAGAAATGCGAAATCGAATCAAATATATCATAGAAATGGTAAATCTTGTGTGATATATTTAAAATTTTTGTATTAGAAGATATATTTGATGTTTCTTCAAATTTCATGAAAATTAACAATATTTGAAGTCTACATTATTTTGTGTGTGTATTCCAAAATATTTTTTATTTATAACAATACATGCACTTGAAACGGAATCATTTTTTTCTTGAATTGATTTCATCCGGCTTTCATCGATTCTATTCGAATCACATAAATCTATAGATTCATAGCTTTATAAACTCATAAATTCACGAAGATATAGATCAACAGCTTTACAGATGTATACTGCAAATCTATAGATAGAAGTATGAGGTGCAAAATACTTTTGTATGACATCGCATTCTACATAAACTAATATTTTATCTCAATTTATTGATTAATATATATCTCTTGTATCGTTACTTTTATGTCATGCATTCACAACATCAGACATAAATTGACAATTGAAAGTTGAAAGTAAATATAAGATGAGTTGTTAAAGTCGCAGATTAAGAGCCAATCGTTAAGAATTGCGGATTGGAAGTTAAGGATTACGAACTGCGAGCTGAAGGTTGAAGCTGATAATTGATACTTGAGGATTGAATGTTGAGAGCTTGAGGCTGAAGATTATGGATTGAGAAAGACTGGAGATTCAAAGACTTGGTATTAAGAGTTTAAAGTTGGAATAGTTGGAATTTAAAGACTCGCAGTATGACAATTAACATTTGAGCAGAAAGTTTAAGTACTGAATTAAGAAGAAAAAGATCCAAATACATAATTACTTTGTCAGACATTAACGTTATCGTAGCTTGATAAAACTTGTAAGAACTAATAATTACAATTCGTATTAGACCGACGAGAATAAATCAATTATAAGAAGAATAAAAAAAACTCGTTTCTGATCAAAGTGGATTTTAGTGTTTAAATATTTCTGAGTGAATTTATATCAAATTCTGCAAACCGCGCACCGAAATCTTTTTAGATCCTGAAATGTAATCATGAACAGAACTAAAATAGTAATCATATAATATAAAATAGAGTAGTATCACATATTAAATTGATAAGCAATTTAATAATTTCTGATGCTAATAAGAATCTTAAAAGGATATTAATAATTTGATGTTGATTTAAGCATCTATAAAAACTGCAATGTGCATAATTTAATTTGTAGCAGAAGTGTATAAATTCACTCAGAAATATTTAAGTTCTGTTTTAACCAAAAATAAGTTGATTTCTTTCGATTGTGGATGAAAAAAGTCATTTAATGTATAAACGTTTTGTTATTTTATTCTTAAAATATTATATATAATTTTATATTATGTCATCAAATTATTAATATTTCTGATAAATTGAATGCAACGAAACATTTTATTCTTTGCGATTACTTAGTTAGCCCTATTAATTTTTCTATAAATTGTCTTTAAAAACAGAATGAATAGAATATTTCTAAAATATATTATTCCATTTTTTTATACGATAAAGAAACATGATAGCGTGTTTATACGGTGCAAATAATGTACTTGAAATACTAGGTGAATTTTCTTGGCTCGCTGTAGAAATTATTTTAACTAACCAAAGAGCAAAGTATGTATATGTGTTCGAGGTTACACAAGTTTGCCGCTTAAATTAATGACTTTCCATTTGCTCCTTCGTTACCCTTATTTCATGTATTCTTAATCTCTTTTACGTGACGACATCTCTTATAAATGCTGAATTCATTTGGCGAATTTTAACGCGCTTAAAATAGCTACGCAAACGTTTCATCAAAATCGTTGACCCAATAAAAAAAAATCCTGAATCTCTAAAAATATCGAAATATTTATTATTCGCAGGCGCGACCGTTACAAGCTCGAAATATTCATTCCAGCAAGATACGTCCGGTATTTGCCGTAAACATTTTCCGCGAAATATACCAGTGCATATTTGCGAGAGTATCCGCGAGTATTCGCGAGGTGCTCAACGCCGAGCTCAACGCAACGCAAACCGCGCGTATGTTTCGTTTGGTTCAACGAGTACGTGTGTCCCGTGTAGATACGGTTTTACAAATTCTACTGTTTTAAAATACACGTGCTAACCCGTGCACGAACAGAGTGTATACTCGGTACGATGTTAACGAAATCTCTGGCGACAATACGTCGACGTTTGGGTAAACACGGTTACAACACTGGTTACAGCAATTGGTTGCAGTGCTACGGGGGAAAACGCTTTTCTTTTCTGAAGATCAACGCGAGTCCGCGCACGAGAGCGTTTTCCTTCGCTTTCAACCCCTTTGCGCCGTATTCGTATCCCGTTTCCCTCTTAATGCCCTCTGCTTTTGTGCTGTAAATGAAATCTTCGTGTCAGGACGTAACGCTCAGTCTCGCGCAAGGAGAGAGAGAGCGTCGAATATCCTTGCAGGGTGCAAAATGCACCGTGCGATATAACGTTGTTAAAGGAGAAGCTGCGTATTTTATTCTACGAGAATGTCCCTGTCCTCTTTTTTTTCTTCTTGCAGAAATTTTCACGCAAATGAATAAACCGTGTTTCACATATTACCAACAACGAACTACGTTTTTTATCCGTATTTCTTAGCGAAACAGGTGTAATGTTCTTGTATAATGCGCGTATTTCGCGTTAAATGTAAGGGAAAGATAATATCGCGCGCACCGGAGAAAGAAGAGCACATTTACCTGAAGGCGCGCGCGAGCTAGAAAATTTTCTCATAAGTAAACAACCGCGCGTTCCGCGGGAAAAACCGCGACCAGCAGTGAGATCAATCGGAACGTAACCACGCCAATTCGCTTGGTATCGTGCGCATACAACGAACTGATAATCCAAAGGAAAAATCGTAAAGCGGCCGTATTTGCGTATGCAGATACGAATCATGACGCTCAATTTATACCATTTTCACGGAATGCCGGCGGCGAGGCGGAAGAGGCGCAGACAATAAAGGGAAAGAATAAATCGTTTACCGTTGGAGACACCCGTCATGAGCGGATCTTCACGGTTCAAGAGCGTCGTCTCTACAGTTTCACGTACGCCAGAGAGAGAGAGAGAGAGAGAGAGAGAGAGAGAGCGTCCTCTTTTTCTTCTTATAAAATATACCACACTGCGTCTACGTTCTCTGCTGCACCAGGTTCGATCCTTTCTGTTCCCCTTTCCATGAGTTTACTTTATCGCGAGAAATATCAGGTTCCACAGCACCTCGTGCAAACACGGGAGACACTTGCGCCCAGGTATAAGCGACGACATTTGCTCCTTTTTCATGTCCCTCTGACACTCGTTCCGTGAAATTTCTTACTCCCTTCGCGCGCGCGAAACTCCACGCAGAGCCGTTTACGGTGCGGTCGCGTCATCGGGTCTGCGCGAGATAATAAATATCGGATCGTACGAGCGCGCACGCAGCTGCGGGGAAAATAGCACCGACACGTCGCCGACGTGTACAGCCAGTCGCTAAGCTCGAAACTGCTATTTTTAGCAGTAACATCAAAGAGAATGACTTATGCATTCGATCTCGCGAGAGGCGTAACGATGACATATTTCTGGAACAGTTTGATATATCAAAGCGTCCCTTTCAATCTTCACATTTCACGCAAAAATTCAGAAATGTATCCGTATAGTCCGTACGCTTTCGTACAATCCTATTTATTGGCAGCAATAGTGAAAAATGGCTACGAAACTTTTTATTATATGTCTATAAAAGATAACACTTCCGAATCTTTTATTCTCTTTAAGCGTGGAAAATATATTTTTAATTTGTGATCAATTGTAGTGTACGTATACCGAAGTGTTTTTACGTACTCAATTTAAAATTAATATTTAATTTTGATAATGTCAGAAGAAATTTCGTGCAACCACTTTTACTTCCCATTGTTAATTATTTCACGGAATGACAAACAGGTTTAACGGCGTGTGCATTACAAAAATTGCAAACTGTATCTCGTGCTAAAGAGATTAAATACTACCGGCGCAAAGTATACATAATTACGGAATAAAGTACTAGGTAATTGCGAAGCTGCGTATAGCACCTATGTACCATCCGCGAGTGAAAAAGGGAATTATATTTTCGTACCGCCGTGATTTCAAAGGCGATTCAGACGGGATGATTAAATCAGAGTATGATATATATGTATACATGTGCGTCAGAAAAAAAACTGAAGGTGCAAAATTTCGCGCGCTCTTGCCTGCGAGCCATATGCACATTAATTTCATAACGTATGTATACAAGTAAAGTCAACTTAAAGCTGATAGCCGACCGATGGATATCGCTTTGAAGGCACGTCTTTTATTTCAATATTTCTCTTTTTACCGTAACGATGTGATTAAATTCTAAAAACGGAAACTCCGAAAACGCGTAGATGAATTTGCCAATTTAGATCGAAAATCGTGACACTGTAAGTCCATTTCCACAAAAAAAAAAAACTATTTGAGTATAAAAGAGATTTTTCAAGAATTAATGTCTTTTATTAATAAATATTGGTTGTTAAATCGAATTTTGAATGTTCAAAAAGCGAAGCTCTCGGCGGTTTTTTATTGTTTGGAAAACTTGACAAATCTCTTAAAATAAAGGAAACCAAATGACATCGAGGTTGAAGACAATTTACTTCAAAGCGCGAAAGCATTTGCACGACCGAGTTTTCGTATTCTCCGCGAGAATATCCTTATACAAACTGCAACAGTAAGATTATAAACTGAGAAGTTTCCTACTCACGTTATAATCCGCTATTCATGTTTACCCGGGCGATAATATCCGAGCTGACAAAGCTATCGTAAGCCGATATTTTCGAAGGAGCGCTCTCATAAAATATTTAAATCATCAATTGATGAAAAATATATAATTTGGATTTCTTAATTAAGTTACATTTATTCTTTTCTTGAGTACGATCGATACCAATCTATTACTAGACGGTAATGTGCAAATATCCGTTATTTTCGAATCTGTGAGTTGAATCTGCTTGGGTCAAATCAAATATAATTCTATAGTTCTAGTTTCTGTTCTCGTTAAAAGCATTCGGATACTTCAGCACGATTTTATTTTTAACTTTGATCTGATTAATAAATTAATCGAGAAATTCTGTTAACTTTGCACAAAAAATCAAGTACTAGTTGTTGCATTTTAGATATCTAAAAACAAATAAAAGAGCATTAATTTCAAGAGTTCACAAATATCTACACGATATACATATATATTGTATCACGCTATATTCATGTAAAATATTAGATTACTATGATTACTATGATATGGCGTACAACAGCACGTGTATTATTTACAAGGCAATATAAATTTATCAAATTTAGAATTATCCGATATCTATCTAATAATATCTAATAATACAATATTTGATCTGCATAATCGTGAAACCACATTGAGAACTTGACTCTACATACATATTCATGTTCGTTATTAGGAAAGACTTTTTCAACGTAGAAAGTAAGCGTAAACTCTTCTAGCTGGCTGGAACCCCTGAGCGACGTGTAAACGCCACTCGGCGATGCTTAGCACACACGCGTGTGTTTTCACTCCGGGGAATATATTCCTGGCGTTAGAGCTTCGTGAGCACGAGAGACGTGACGTTGCAACAATCGCCGGCGCGTCCCTCGCTCGGCTATACACCGTCCGTCTTTTTCCGAAAGGGAAAATTGCGACATGCCCCAGCGAAAACATGACGCGGCCTTCGCATTCCGCGCCGTTCTCCCTCATCCCGCTTTCCATCCCCGTTCTCTCTCCCATCCGCACGATTTTCCCTTCGTCCAGAGGGAATGAAAATCCCGAGGACGTCTCGCCTGTACGGCGTCAGTGTGTCAGTCGACGGGAGAGACAGTTGTTCGAGGCCCGGGTCATCCCCTCTCTCCTCCATCCTCCCTTGCTACCTCTAGCAAGCATGAATTTGTGCAATCTGAGTCTTTAATACCGTGAGTGGTTTTTGCTTTTATTAGAACGGTAAACGCACGAGACACGGGAACGTAGATTAAACGACCCTGCGGGACCTCGTTAAAGGATCCTCCTCCTATAGCTTGAGACAACGACAGTTTTCGGTAAATGATGCTGGCGACGCCGCGCCGAGTGGCTGCATCGGATCGTCTTCGATACCCGTCTCTTCCGGGAACAGAACGACGTTGGATCGCTAGCTAATAACGTTTAATACCGAAGTTAGGTTACGACACGAACGAACGAAGAACTTGGGGGTCTCGTCGACTTTGAGATAAGTTTGCACCCCCCTCGTTTGTTCTCTCGAAACACGCCGGCATCGCGTCGTCGTTACTTTGTACAAAATTTTCAGCACGTTCGCGCGCGCGATAGCTTTAGAACTTCTGCAAGGGAAGAGAGGGTGAGTGCAGGTATAGAGAGGTAGTAGTAGACCGAGGCTGGAAATGGCGAGAATGAGCACGTCGCGTGATATCGGCCAGTGATGGATGCAGTCATTCGAAACGTGGAGCGGACAGCAACCGCGACGACGACGATCCATTCGATCCGCTCGATCCGTGTAATTAAATGCCCACCGCTGGGTTTCTCGCACGAAAGTGTACCCCGCGGTTGCTGTAATTTATCCAACACTTGTGAAGGAACCCGGCTATCCCCGATATAGGCTGATCCGCCTCAGACGACGGTTAATGCGAAAAAAAAGTGTCATCGTGACACATCTAAATAATTTAATAAATCTTGGAATGTTTTCGGTCGAGAAAACAAGTGTCTTTTTTGGAAAAAACAATTTTACTAAAGTACCTCAAAAGTATAGAGACACCGATCTAAAAATAATTTTTTATTAAACCATCAAATTAATACACTCAAACAATGCTGCAAAAAGATTTGATTGCATTTTCGTCAATTTTTATTACGTTTTTCACTTGCGTTTGTCATTTGGACACCGACTCGCTATTGCATTACTTTACTAGTATTGTTCTATGACTCCATTCGCTTTGGCGAAGCGTAACTCAAAGCTTAAAGCATCATTTCATCCTAGTTGTTTAACAAATATTAAACAAGGATAAGTGATGCCCGCAGGCAAAGCGAAGGCAACCTATATTGTCGGAAATATGGCGATAACTAATTCGTCGCGACAACACGTGTTAATTAATATTGCCAGACAATACGCACTGATGAAATTAACACGTATATTGAAGCATTTTTATTACCTACATGCATTGACAAAAGAACGAAACTAAATATTGACGCTTGTAAGTGCGCGTGATTAAACTGACCATAATAATTATTTATGCAAGAGATAGGTATGAAATGTGCGTATCGATAGTTGTGGTCGTTTATGAGGTTGTTTGTTTCGGAGTCCCTCCCCCTCCTCCAATTAATGGTATATCGAGTATCCGCGAAACGAATTTGAAGAGGCATCAAAAGATACAATCCCAAAGGCAGTTACGCATTAATTAGAAGTACCGCATTGAAAACTAATTAAAAAATATATTGACTTAATTTACACCATCGATTTAAATAGCGAAACAAACATTAAATTTGCTGGACGTTATTTATTTGAAAACAACTGCGAAAATCGTTTTTACACCTCGCAAAATTGTGTTTTAATTTTTGATTCGCAATAATTGAAAGAGACCGACATTTTTATCATAGAAAGGTTCGTAGGGTTTGATGAAAACATAGAAACCTGATAATTAAATCATGTTTAAATAATGAGAGTGATTAGTGTAATGAAATGGAAAGATCTCCTAATTGCAAGTCGTTTACCAACTGTGAAGTAAGAATAATCGATTACAAGTGTAACCCAAATTGACAAAGTTAATTTCGGAAATTCGAAAAAAAAATTTGTTTTCAACAAAAAAAGATTGAAACTTTAACACCGATTTGAAAAGTTTATCTATAGCGTTGAGAATTCACGGCAAGGCATCTCATACAAATTGAGATTGTTAAAATATCACCACAGATTTCGCATATACAAGCGAAACGTAAATATTTAATGGAAGATTTATCGCGGAGAAAAAGGAAGGAACTAAGAGAGAGAGAGAGAGAGAGAGAGAAAGAGCGGATGGAAGAATAAGAAGAAACGTGAGACAATGGAAAAAGTCGGAAAAGGAAGAATGAGCCAAGTTTCGGTCGTAAGAGAGACAAGTAGATACTGAGATCGCCTAGGTCGTGCCAATATTCGCGAACGCAGTCTTTGGCGAAATGCAAATTCACTACTCGTTCGACCGATGGACTTCTTTGGAAATATATACGAGAATAAGAGGAAGAGGGGCAGACACAGAATTGCAGATGCGGGATTAAATTTCTATTAAGTGTGGAACTGAAACTTTTAATACGTCGCAATTGTGGGGAAATTGAATTGCTATTTCGGTAATCGTTTCCATAATTTCACAAAAAGGACAAGTTAATAAACTCAATAATTGTGACATTACGTTATTGTAATTTTTACTATATATATAGTAATTAACGTCTGACAAATAAATTTTCAGTCTGTCGTTATTCGAAATTATATATCATATATTATTCTCTTTGGTGTCATAGCGGGTTTTATGGAATTTACCCAGTTGTCAGGTTCTCTCGCGACTTAATTAACTCATCCGCTATTAACTACTCCGATCGTGCTTCGATACGCTTTCTCAAACATCTAGATTTAAAGTCATTCGATTTTTTAATAGAATCATACAGCTATGATTAGTTTGCAATATACGGTTGGTCAATGTTATATTCGTTTCGACCTCAATTTCATAATTCTATTATCGTATAGAAATAACTTAACGAACATCAGTGTTCAATTATGTCAACTTGTTCATTAGAAACGCGATTATAATTGCTATATCTATAAATCGGAAAATGCATGCGACATAATAACATTAATAATAATGGATCTTTCTGAAAGCAGTAATGAGATAATTGCATGTATAATTGTAATACAAGAAAGCAGAATATTCTCACTCGGCTGATAAGATTGTTAAATAATATGATGCAACGATGTTACGTGGAATAGCGCTGCGTATTCTACGATTTCAGAGGAAGTCATATTCACTCCTACTATCAGGTCTATGGATATCTCCTCGGAATGACGCGATAACGGACCGTCGCGAGCCGTACAACTTGGTCGATCGAAGTTTCCCGTTCCATCTACTCTTTACTTGTCGTCAACACGTATGAGGTAACCCACCCGCGCCTGGTAACTGAGAATCGTCCACTGATCCGTTCCCGGTGGACACCAAATGAAAATTGGAAAAACTACTGGTGAGGCGAATTTAATCGGGAAGCATGTGTGTAGAGGCGCCATGTAATAACCGTGCATTATCACATAAATCGGAACTACCAGGACTGTTCGAGTTACTTTGACACTTTTTGTAGTCGTATGTTTTAAAACATTATACTTTTTGCGGAAATAATATATTATCCGATACTACTGTACTACTATATCACTTGATTTAGATGTCGCAAGAAAACATCTCGAGGGCGAATATCTTTCTTCTTCTTGGTAGTCTGTTAATATAAATATAAAAAGAGATAGTATATTCTCTCTTATGCATAACAAAATATATATGTTCAAAATTTTTTTATCAATTTTTTAAAATTACAAGCTATTTAACGTCTCTTAAACAGTGTTACAGCTAAATATATAAAAAAAAGTTTTAACGCAGGATTATATAAAAAAGAATTGACTCGATTTCTCGTTGGATAATCATTTTATTACTGCGTATGATTTATTAAGTATTTATTATTGCATACTTTATGAGCGGGTGGGGCGCACACCTCTATAAATACAGTATAGAAATTGCCGTGCGATAAACGTGGCATGTTGCGTGTTAGATTTGGTTTTACAGCAGTTACGCGGAGCACAATCTAATAGGAGTATCTGAATTTGCCTAAAAGCCCCGCTGGATAGTATCTGGACGCTGCGCGTTCGCTACGGTCCACGCAATCCTCATAGTTTGCATCGCGAGATCTCCGGCATACAGACTGCACACTTCGGTCAACTATTCCCGGTACGGGAATCTCCTTCGCCTAGTGACGCATAGCCGAAATCTGATAGTTACCGCCGTGGAATGAATATGCGATACGCGCGCGATGTCCATACTGACGCGTGCCCGGCAAGTAAATGCCAAGTTCCGCCAAGTGCCTGTATTCGGTAACGCATATATGCGCGCTACTAGTACCAAATGGATAATACGCATTTTGACTCGGATCACCAAATCTCACTAATTAGTGCTCTGCGCGGTCACGATACTAATCACACTTAGAGACAAATCGAACCATCGGATACCATTAGGAATTGGCCTGAAATTCACATCGCAGCTTGGATCGGGATCGAATAAAAAGTACGACTCTAGCAGAGAGGTGTACGTTCTCGAAAAAGACGTATGTTTTTTTAAGAAGTTACTGCTGTGCAAAAAAAATTTTTGGTGAATTTTTTTTTGTATTTTACAACACAGACCATTGTAGACTTTAAAAACCATAAAATTGTAACTTCCATTACATTCGTTGCGGAAAACTGAAATATTTTTAACTTGGTCGGAATTTCTATATTTAATTTTTATGTAATGTGTAAATATAAAAATGAATATACATTTAATGTGATATTTATGAAATGTATCTTTCACATATTTATAAACGTAAAATAATAATCAAGACGTACGTAATTGAAATTTTAATTAAAAATGCGAAAGTCTCAAAATTTAGAAACATCAATACAATCGATATCTACAAAATCACATTTCAAGAACGAAAACAGATTGAAATAGACTGAACGGTGACTTTTGTTTGACGAATGTCGAATGAAAAAAATTGTAGCAGCCAGTTTTGATCCGTTTAATAATAGAACGTGTCAATTACAAGAGCTCCATTTGCGAGTTTACAAACGCGTACGAATATATGTACTTGTACAAAAATTTGAAAACCAGTTCCTATCGCCGAAATATCGAGAGTACAATTGCGATTTGCATCGGCCTGCCTATCGACAAAAAAATATGCGCACCCGCAGTGCGTCGAATAATGGCGAGGAAAAAGAATAGAAGGTAGCAAAAAAAAAATAAAGTAGAGCGAATGTCGTACTCGGTGAATCGCCGCGGCGCGCGCGAACCCTTCTTCACGCGAATGCATTTCAAGCATAACGCGCCCGTGTATTATGCGTTCGAATAAATTTGAATGCGAATGAGGGTGCGATAAAAAAAAAAAGAGGAAGGAGAGAGGGGAAGGAACGAGACGCGAGAAGAAACAAAAGAGAGGATACCTCACGAGTATAATTTTGATGGGCTCGACACGCGTGCGACGTACGTATGTATATATTGTATATTTCAAAAGGAGAAGAAATTGAGATAGGTCGACATCTCCAGACAACGATCGGGAGCTGCCAATTAATCAATCGATCAGCGCTACTTTGGTTCACATTTCTCTTCACTGCCTGGATCCTATCTTTTAATTGGAAGGACATCGGCCGACCGACTGTCCGGCCGACCGGGTGGATTAGCCGGTTCTCTTGACTTCGAAAGATCAATAAAAGCTGCTCGAGTGAGAGAGAGCTACAGTCCAAACCATGTTTCCCACTGGCATCGCCGACCTTATCGTCGCCATCACCGTGCTTCGCTGGAAAATGGCATCCAGTGTGTGCGCGTCAATATTTTTCTATGCCACACCGTTGCAACCAAGAAAGACGAAGCGGATCGTTGGCTTATCTCTGTTTTCTACCTTCATCTGTTTCACACGAGCTTCTTTTTCACAAAAGGCTAATTAATTATCCTCAGAGTTCCTCGCTCCTGACCTTTTCGGAGAAGTGTATTTTTTTCATCAGACTCTTCCACGTGTCGCGTGTGAGTTAAAAGATTAGTAGACTGGAAGCGAACGCGAAAATGACTGATAGAGGAGAAAAGGCCCATCGAGTAGTAATGGCGAGTGTCAGCCATTGTGTCGAAATGCAAATCGCTCGATAGCCAGCGGCGGACGGAAATCATGGACCATCTATGTGTGCGGCGTCTCCCTGCGTCGCGTCGCGTCGCGTCGTGTCGCGGGAAAAGCTTTCTTTCTGGTGCTCTGCTACCTCCTCTCTTCACCGCTCCGCGCTCACGGAGGAATCTGACTCGTCAGACTGGTTTATTAAATTTTCACGGTACGGCGGACACGTTTAATTTTACTTTGTATTGATTTTACCGCAGAATGGGAATACGGTGCGGACGGACGATGTAATTCTTTTCCACAGTCTGCGCGGAGAGTTGAACCTCGCACACAATGTGCGACGATACGAAGCTTCAATCGACAGTGTACCCAATGAAAATTGACTCGTCCGCGCGTCAATCAATCGATTAATAGTCGAAAAGTACACAGCGCGTGGCTGCGAAAACCGCCGGTCATTTTGTGCCGTGCGCAAATGTATGTTACGTGAAAATCGCTGTGGAAATATTTACAATACCCCACCAATCGTAGAAATTTAAAAAATTATTCAAAAACATACATATCAATAAAAGTCTATCAATAAATTAATGAACAACTGTAACTGTCGATCCGCCTGCTGCACAATCATCACTTTGTTTTCCCCTGCTGTCAGATAAAACGTTTCGAAACACATGTGTAGCCGAAGCCATCTCGATAGAGGTTTTCGAAATTAGAAAATACCAGCACGCCTTGACCAAGAAACAATTATTTGTTGCAAGCGTCTCTCATGAAGTACGTGCAACGCCTCGATGAAACTGTTACTGTAACACTCGTACTGTATATCCGTCCGTAAAATGTCGTGCACGTTTCAGTTTGTTCTGATACAAGACTAGAACCGAGTAGTAGTGCCTTGGAAGCAAGATAGGGATAAAGTTTTGATAAATATCCTTTAAGATGTATCACAATGATATCACCTCGCGTCTCGGTATATCTAAAATAATATTGTAACCGTAGGATTTCCAGCACTTTCTCTCTCTTGGGTAAGAGTCGATAACATTTCGTTAAATCTTTAAAATCGTGACAGAAATTTCATGAGTATCGGCACGCAACGTATAGATATCAAATCTTGCCGACTGCGATCGAGACTGGCGGTACATTGGCATATTACCAAAAAACGATTATGAGCCGAGAAATGCGAGATTATAGCCTGAGATATAGTTACGTGCTTCAGACACGCTATGCTCACATGGACTGTTTTTCGAGACAGCATAATGGAGATGTAGCGTAACATGCCTGTGCTTATTTTAATGAGAGTCCAGTCGGTGGAAACTTTTCCCGATAACATTGCCGGCTCCGTCGAGCTTTTAAAGTAGTTGAGTCGGTTTGTGATTTATGGCTGATACAATAAGTCCACTTGAATATATATTTTTTTAATTAATATGAATGAAACGAGCACGTATATATAGAATTCTCGGATGTGATTACTTAATAGATACAATTATACATTTCCGTATTTCGACAGTCTTCATGCGTTTCCTCCGTTTGGCAGGTTTATTGAGCGAAATTGTGTCGATATTGGAAGACGTTCGTTAAAACATTATTAACAATAACGTATATATACGAAACTATAATTGTCCGGACAGTGCGCTATTGTATTGAAATGTGATATTAGTTTCACGCGCAATTAGTTGTTCAAATATAAACTATTAATTGTCCGAATATAAATTATTAATACTGTGATAAAAATGTAAAATTATAATTTTTAGTAACACAGATTGAAGAAATCATCGAATGATAATGATTCGTCTCATGACTGTACGTAATATTGCGTATTAATTGTACATCTTTTATTATATTTTTATATATTACTTTATTGAACCTTTGTGTTTCCCAGTGGAATATTGATTCCAATCTCACGAATCTTTGAATTTTTTTTACATTATCACCGTAATAATAGATGACAATAGGAAGCCTTGGGCACGTAGAAAATTAGTTCCGAGCATTACTATAGGAATAGTCGTCAGTATGAGTCGTCGTAAGATTGTTGAATAATGCATTCTCCGTTACAGCAATGATATTTACAAATGAATATTTCAAAATACAGACGTAATTCTTCGTAATAAAAGCAACAAATTATTCATACGAAATGCAAGATGTGATTCCCTTTTATGCTTTTTACATCAAAGCGAAAGCGCGTTTGCTTCTACCTTCTGCTTTCTGTATCATATATACCTAAAAGCGTGTTTGCTTTATTTCCATATAATCCAATATCTTTCTCGATACCTAAAGCAACGCAAACACAATAAACACACCAATACACCTCAATGCATACTATGTCAGACGAAAAGACAGTACTTAGCCTCTTCTAACACGTAACGACAACACGATTGAGCGACCGTATCGTTAATATCACGCAAATGTGTCTTTACGAAATATTATTCAGAGAGCTTGCAATATTATATATTATATGCGCACACGCGACGCAAGTCGATTATCCTCGTGTAAGACCTCTCTCTCTCTCTCTCTCTCGCTCTCTCAATTCTCCCGTCCTTCAATTCCTCTCGTAATTAAAATCGAAACATGAAAAAGAATGTCCTGTCACACGCGGTAATTTCATTTGGTTTTTTACCATTGATAATTAATAATCCAAATGAATGCCGCACGCCTTTTGGCACGGTAGTTTTGATTAGAATATTCAAATAAGTATTACTTCGTCCAATTTGAATTCTTTCGTCAGTGATCCCAGAAAGTTAGGTTTCTAAAATTAATTAACATGTTATATTTATATTACTGTACCTCATCTAATTACAAATAGCAATTAAGGGCCGAGAGGAATACGTTTGTTATGCAAACATAGTTGTGTGCGTGTGTCACTACTAGTTTAAATGCATACAGAAAAGAGACGTTGTTATTCCCCTTTGAAAGATCGTGTCGGCGCGTTTCACAAAGGATCTAATTAATGATATTAAGACTCCGTATTATCAGATTAATTGAACGATCTCTCTTCTGTTGTCGTTTCCGCCTTGTTACCTTGTTACCAAATTGCAGGTTTCAATAAAAACCGCAATTTGGTAACAAAGTAATACGGCGAATCAATAAAAAGTACAGAGATAACGCATTGTTCACGATTTTTTCACCTCTCTCTCTACCACGAATTCTTTTCATATGAATTACAGTAATGAAATAACTCTTTTCGAGAGAATTTTTTTTAAAATACGAATTAATAATGAAACAAAGCTATATCATATTCGTATTCATTATGTATAATCGTAATAAAATTTTAAAATAAAAATTTCAATAGCATTCTTAAAAAAAGCGTAGACATTGAGATTTAAGAAATAAGTCAACCACCGATCAATCGCGGCCAAAAATTGTAGTCTTACGACAATTTTCGATCGTGAGATTGCATCGTTTAAATCGCTTATTGTTTACGTTTTCTCTCTGCGCTACAGCCTTGACAAATTGTGGATACAATGTATACACAATACGTATTGACAAAAGAAAGAGTTTATTTCACAGGGCTTGGGTAGCTTAGTGGTAAAAGCAATCGCCCGGCAAGCGAAAGATCCGGGTTCAATTCCTGGTCTAGTCGACCGCACTTGATATCTCACTTTACCCAAAAAATGTCTTTCTCACGCATGCATGGTGCAAGCAAAACCTGGATTGGTAACCGTTACCATCTCACTAAAAATGAAAAATATCAGTGTGCGATTCTGGATAGCTTAAGTGGTAAAGCAATCGCCCGGAAAAGAAAATGATTCGATTCTATCAGAATCACCCGTGCCCGATATTTTTTTTTATCTCTTTTATAAGAGATAAGGTATCAGATTAATTTATCTTCACGCATACATACATATATTTTGTTCCTCCTCTCTACATTTTTATTAAATTATCGTGTAATAAATGAAAACAGTAACATATGAATGCTATTAAAACTTTTTGTACATATTATACATTTATACTCCAAATCAATCATTTGCTTATGTGTATAAAAACTTGGCTTTAGTTATTTATTCACCTATTATAGGAGACGAACAGTAACGAGGGAAACGCCACACAAGAAAGGGATACGTCGGAAAATGCGTGTTATATCATGTGGTATAATTTCGGGAAACTACCCTTTTTAATTCCCCGTTGCTCCAGCGATTACGTCAGGAAGCGCTAGTGTATTCGCGCATTACTTCTCATTTCTCTGAGATTTATTTGACACCGCGTGTCGGTGAATATCCGCGCGCCTTCGTATTCGAAAATAGGTACGTATTTCATGGTACATTTCGCTCTCTCATTTTCGAGGATTACCAGATTCTTAGTCGTTTTTTATATTCTCCTACGTTTGTTTATTCTATGCGAATAAATATCACGCAACGAAAACGCGGTCGTTTTAAAAGACAAAATGAATAAAAATAATATCTTACTGAAAGAGTAATGAAGCGTTTATTTGGAAAAAAAATGAACTATTTTATATATATTTATAATATATAGTGATATTTTGTAGTTACCGCAAATACCACGGTGTGTCGCGTTATCAAATTATTAACGAAGACTGTTTGCTCCCACCAGCCTAGATTCAACGTATCTCGTCGTTTTCTTCGGCGTTTACATCTGAATTTTCCATCAACCCTCTGAACTCCTCGATGCACTTGGTGCAAAGTTTTCACTCACCTCTAGAGATTGTAAACAGTATAATAATGGCCGTTCTTATTACAGGCTGGTACAATGGGAGTTTCGGGAAAACTTCTGAGATTTGCCATTCCTCAGCATTCTAATTAGTAATGCTAACGAAACTTCGCGGAATAATGAACGCCGAAGCAGTATTGAATCAAGTGCTGTCGCATGTATAATATTAACGTGTGTCTGTGCCGCTGTTCACATTTTGCCAGCAAGTGAAGGTTTCTCTCGTTGTTTGCCTTACTTAAATTAACACAGAACGAGGGCGATCCGATGAAAGTGAGAAGACACACGCAAAAGTATCGTTCGTCGTTAACGTTGTGATGTAACGTCTATAAGCTTAATTAAAATCTTTAATAAAACGGAACGGACAATGAAATAAAATTGCGAACAAAAATATTAAAAATTTTGCTCCTTTTTCTAAGAAAAAATAAATTAATTCACGATATTAGGAAACAAACTATCATTAAAGTAAGCTAATAACTTTATAGCGCACCTATATAATAATCTTTAGTATCTTATTTCTTTTTTACAAGAAAGAAATAAAATTTATTAAATAATATTAAACTTTTCATTACGCGTAAAATATATTCAGCATGTTTTCACGTGCTATAATGATCACGTCCTGTAAGTAAATAGGGCACTGATAAGTAAATACGTAGGCGTGATAGTAGGGGCTCTCTATGTCTAACAGTCCATTTACCTCGGATGTGTCGAGTTCTTGTCATCGTCAAGTATTTTCGTTCTACCTAAGTTTGTGTTCGGGCATCGGTTTTTGCTCTTCAACCTCAATGGATGTGTCGATCTATTAGGTCGACGTGGTATTAGCTTCTCCCAGTATCATCGAATAGTTCTTTACCTTCTCTTTTTCAATGAACGGAGAAGAAATTTTGTGGATAGAAAATCGATGCCAGATAGCGTAGGAATTAAAAATGTTGGATGGAATTTCCTCTCCTGGTGTACTTTCATCGACGCGGGGTAATACACGGTAATTCTTGCGCTACAATACATGTAACAACAATTATTGTATCCGGAATGAAACCGGAAGTTCTACGAACAAATAGCATTTGTTCGTAGAAGGGGAAGTGAGGCTTCGCTCGAGCCAATAAACCGTATTTTCGCGGTCTGCTCGTCCGCTCAAACCAGATTATCGATACTTCGATTATTCCACTTACTGCCTTAACGATGTTATTGTTTGTTCAATCAACGATATTATCTGGACAATCGTGCAACTAACCACACCGGGGTCCACGTCGTGCCCCCCTCGTGTAGTTCTCTTTTCTTATCCCCCTCCCTCGTCCTTGTCAAAAAGAACGGAAAGACAATACAGACAATGTATGCGGATTAACGGAAAGGTTTACAGAAACAGTAAAAGAATGCGCGCGGGTATTTTTAATTGAATGTTGCTTCGCGAAAGAGTACAATCGAAAATCGATGCAACGCGCATCGTAAATACCTGCACTTTGCCGCAATGGCTTTACACGCGATACGTTACGTGTAAATTTTACATCTCCCTCTTCATCTTCTTTCTGCAGAAATTAAAAATAATATGGATTAACAGCATAATCACAATAATATAGCCCATTTACAGAAATATCAAAAGCACATAACGTATGTGTATTTTCGATTAAACGTCGTGTCGCGAAAATACAATCGGAAATCGATAAAATACGCGGAGGAGTAAAACGTATATACTTGGCCAATCGCTTTATGCGCGAAACCGTGAATGTTACGTTAACTCGGTATGGAAATATATCTCGTATATTTCTTCGTGCCGCCTTTCCAAGAGGTTTCTCTAGAAAATTTGCCAGATGCGGCTCAGGGACAGTTTCGCTCGCTCGCTCACGGTCTCCATGGGCATCCACAGAAGAGAGAGAGAGAGAGAGAGAGAGAGAGAGGGGGGGGTGGGGGAAGGTTTGTATCAAAGGACCTTTCCTTATATTACGACCTAAGAGGCTTCCTTCAGTAGATTATGGCAACGTCGCGCTATTGCAACTTCCTATAAGAAGCTTATAGCTCCTTGCTATCAGAGACATTGCCGAGGAAAGCGATCATGCCTTTTGCCTTGACGGACACTATCAGGTATCGATGCTGTCAATGCGAATATATATTGCCGAGTGCTTGATGCGGCGAAACCGCTGCTTTAGACCTGGACATGCAATTAATCGCGAGTTAATCAAATTAGCGGCTATTGTCCTTGGGAACAGTTGGGACCGCGATCGAAGTGTCAACCGCAGAGGGGACGACTCTAGATAGTTTCTGTGAAACAATTTCAACTTCCATATATTGTTTTCCCTCCCTTGAGCCATCTCAAAACTCAATATTTTTAAGCTTATTCTCGAATAGAAACGAATCTGTTTATAATGCAAAAAGAGCTTCACCCCGACACTTTTCTGCTTTTAAGATTTCAAAAGTATTGTGCGCAAGTATTGCACATATTTTTAAATGGTTCGGAAGTCTCTCCTCTATATTTATGTGCGCTAACATAATACAACTTGAAAGTTTGCTTCAACTAATTATTTATACTTCCTAGGAACTGAAATAATTTTTAAAAACCTAATAATTCGAAGTTTAGATAAAACTGACGACAAACGATTCGCAGCTCGCTCTTTGATTCTTTATCATTCATATCGCGTCTGATCTTGCGTTTTTAAAACAGATTTACTCGTGCCGCGCCGACGCGTGCGGCGGTAACAAGGAAATATCGTTCCATGAATCGATCCGCGGCGTGAAAAGGTCACCGAGAAGGGGTCGTCGCTTGTCGAACGTGGCGGATGCCGTGTCGATTATACCGAGCAATGTGGCCGCATGAATATGCGCCCCAAACACCAGGATTTTGCAATGCACTATAGCATTTGGCGATGTGCAACGAGTCGTGTACTACTTGACCAAACTTGAATTTTGCTCAAATTTGAAAAACAAAACGATATATTCACAGAGAATAATTCAGTATTATTGTGTTTTTTTGCGATATATTTAAATTCTATTCGGATGTATCAGTGAAAATCAACGACTATTCGAGTACTTTCAAAGTGCTTTTATTGAATTATGACGTAGAAAAATTTACGCAGTCGCTATATTAACCTTTAGACTGCCGGGATTTGAGATATTAAACCGTCCTTTAAAAGTGGCCAAATTTGTGTCTTGTATCATGTATCAACTATATACAAAGTTCATATCATAGGCCGAGCCGGCTTCCCGGCAGGATAAGGTAAAGAAAAAATTTTGGATCATGAAATTTTTAAATAAGTATTAATAAGGATTTTTAGGGGCGCTGAATTTGATGGTAATTATCCAGAGCTAACGACGAGGACGTAGAGAGTATTTATGTAGCTCCTTTTTTCTTTTTTCCTTTCTTATTTTTTCTATTTTTTTTTATATGGACATATGAATCTAAACTTTAGTATATTTGGTAACACACACATATGTTTCTTATAGAAAAAAACTGATTTTCCTCAGAGCCGATATATCGGCTTTCCGGCAGCCTTAAGGTTAAGAAAGTTGATGATTTGTTTAAACTTAATTTTTATATTGGACTACTTGAAAATCTATGAAGATATTAAAATGTCACAAGCATTTGATGTACATGCGATACATCTACATATATATAGAGTTATGTAAATATGAATGTCTCAACCTCATAACTTTTTAATGTCAAATTCCTGATTCGGAGACGAAACTCCTGATACCAAAACGTCATAACTTTCAAATAGGGAGCGTTCAACTACGGTGAATCTGTACGACGAAAGTTTGTACGCTCAGATTTGGTGCGCCGCACATATTGCCGGTGCATGGTGTGTGCTATGCAATGCTTCAGGAAGACGTGGAGGAAGCTCTCATCTGACGACCTGTCTGCTGATATCGACATAATTCTGCGGAGAATAATTTTGGAGTCTTCAGCGCGTATCGACTTACAGAGTAATTATTAATACATACAAAAATATCATATCAGAATATTATTCTATACTTCAATACTTGATAAACGTATCGACGTACACATTTGACATACTTCCTTATATTGTTAAATGTTTCAATCGATAACGAGAAACGCAATAAATTATCCGTTATCTGTTCGACAAGGTGAATTAAACGAGTGAAATATTTAGACATATCGACATATCTTAAGCTAATTTATATTGATTTACTTGATATCTTTAAGAGACATTCAAAGGACATTTGTTATGACGAAGCATTAGTATTAGTTCCTTTATATTAAAATCATTTTGGGAATACATTATTGAAGAATGTGTGATGTATCTGGAATATTTGTTTATGTATAGAAAATAATTATCGTACATTTTATTTCCATTTAATAACATTTCCTCCCTCCCTCTCTCTCTCATAAAGAGAATAGAATATTATTAATTAATACTACAGTAGAAACAATACCAAAACAAATATAACCCATTTTATTAAAATTATAATTGCTGCAACCTTTAGCTCATGATGTATAATTGTCACAATATTATTTTATAATTATTTTATGTTTTACTACTTATTATAGAAATTATATTATTATAAAAGCATTTTAACTCACAATGCGATAATTTGATTCTTCGAAATTAATGTTTTGTGCTTCTGTCCCATAACATTACTTTGACATCTGATAAATTTTTATGTATCTACAATTTTTGTTTTTATTGCATTCAGAGTTATAGAATATCTACACCAAAGAGAAGAAAATTTAATTTAATATACCTTTGTTAATTATTGCACCATAATTTTCAATCGGAATAACAACTGGAATAACAAGCGATTATCCTTTTTTAACACATCACGCTTAAATAATCAGATAGACGATTACTGTATACTAATAAAATATAAATAATTCATTTTTCTTAAGTAACTTATTCTTATTTTACACCTTATTTTAAACCATTTTAATCTCTACCCGTAATTCTTTAGCATTCGGTCAACAGCCACGACAATGCTACAATCTTCTAAATTATTAAGTTTACTTTCATGTTCTGATATCGCATGCCATGTGCGATTTCTTCGCACATGAATAGCGTCTATATTCTAGAGTGGTCGGACGGATTGCGATCCACGTACGTCGTCGTATGATGGTACAACAATGCCGTATATAACTCCCATTCCGCCCGTATCAACATAGCTATCGTAGCTCGCGCGTTATATGCGCGATACAGAATTGCTACGATCTTAAGGTTTGAGTTTAAACTTAATTTTCTCTCTTTTCCGTCTCTCCTCTCCGCTTCTCTTCTCATTCGTCTCGGCGGAATGTTGTGGCTCTTTCCTGAAATAGGTTGTACCGTATAGGTATATATAGGATAGGGAGGCGAGTACATACGTAAAGCCTTGGTAAAGGAGACCATTTTCTCGCTGGCCCGTCCATACGTCTAAGCTTCCTATGATACTGTACGAGTAGCGTATATGACAATTTAAGCATCTGGGTCAGATAGGCACACACGCGGGTTCCCTCCTCTTCGGTATGATCATTCCATCACGGTGCAAATATTGAATTTGCATGGTCCTCTCGTTTCTGCATTGCAGATGTATCTGCTCCGAAAGTGTGTGCGTCACTACTGCTGGCCGCTCGTACGTATACGCGTCATGTACGACGATGTGACGACACCGTTTATTGCTCTTTGCAATGGATTCGTACAACCCATTGTATCAACTCCCCCCGTCTAATGAAATCTGATTCGTGAAAACGAATTTTCTCTCACAGTGCAGAAAATATTGTCCGTGGAGCGATTCGAAGAGCCGCGACGTACTTCCCGACTTGTAGATAGCGTTATATTGATATCGATACTCTGTTATCTATATACAACTAAGTATAGCGATCGATGTTGTAAATCAGAATTTATGAAATCTGATACTGAGCATCGGTTTAACATACTTTCGTGATTACAAACAGCCGTCGTTGAAGTAAGTCACTTTTGCATCTTTTATATAGAATTAAAGGACTTTTTATATCCTTTGATACCGTTAAACATATTCGAATTGAATGCGAATGATATTGAAGATGTAATACGTGCTAGTAAGAGCCGCGAGCAGAGATAAAATGTGCACAGGACCATGAGACGCATAACGCGCGCGCTATGTTCTTGACACACATATCCTTGTCTTTGAAAATGTATTTTCATATTACGACAAAAATATGAGACTTTCAAGAATTGTCGACGTAAAAGTACGTCCCTATGACACGCACACGCGCTTGCGCTTCCCTTTGAATAGGAATTTTTATATCATAACGAGAATATCCCCCCCCCCCTCTTCCCACACTTTTGAAATGCCGTCTGAGTGAAATTGTGACATTGCTCGCTCGTACATAGATATTTGCTTTCGCAAGCATCCGCGATTACAGCGATTGTGCGGTACGTAGCTACATTACGCGCCGACGAAATCGACGGTGGAATGCGAAAACGACATATTCGATATTCGGCCACGTGGCGAGATATGATGTAAGAATTCCTCCGCTGCGAAGTCCTCGCAGCGAGCAAGGATGTGTAATAAAACGATTTCAGATATGCGTGAATATTTGAACGTCACTACAAACGTTACGATCTAAATATTCGAACAATTCGAGTAAGTTGAAATCGGATAAGAGAATAGCGTTAAATAATTTAGATAAGACATTTGTTTTTTATAGCTGAACTGCATTCAGAAAAATCTCTGATTAAAAATGAACGAATCAGTTAGACCGTGATCATATTAATCAAGATTGCAGACATTGTAATTGTGAAAATCTTTGGTTATTTTGACACTATAATTATGCTAAAGTTAATTATAAAATTTTGATTTGTCTCCACACTGTAATTCCAATTAAAACAGACTCCTTTTCCAGTGTAGCGCACATTTCTGAAACTTGAAGTGGAATAGGTATATGTTTGATATTTAGCGAAAACAAGAAAATTCTAGCACATGTCTACCTACCATTGTACGCGCGGGTACAAAATAACCGTTAGAAGGGAAAAAGGACAATTGCGATCTTATCTCAACATTCATATAACGGCAAAAAAAATCAACATTACAAATTAATCATACATACATCCATTATATCTCGTTGATTTTCTCACGTTAGAGAAATAGAGATTGTGTTACGCGATGCGGAACAAAAATTGGCCGAATGGGATCAAAACGGTATCGAACATTTTCCGAAGCGATAACAGCGGGATTTTCTCATAAAATAAACAGAAATTGATGCACTTTACGTCGGTCCCATTAGTCAATTAATCCCAAAAGGAAACGTATTCGTCACAAATGATTCCAGATGTCCTATTTTGATCGACGAGAAGAGTTTCGTTGTTGCATCTTGAATTTTCGCTTCCGGGGAGGGGATGTATCGTTGCTTGCCGCGCATCAGGAATGCACACTGCACGGGCAGTATATACAGCATTATACACTTGTATATGCAACGGTGCACATAGGCAATGTTGATTGTTGCGTGAGTATACAATGCGGCGCGTTACAACAGTTGGTTGTGTCCTGGAAAGGGGAACGTTTGACAGTCTTCGACATCCCGTGAATACTGATACGAACAAACGGGACCTCCAAATAGATTTCGCGATAATAATCCGATTTTCTCGAAGAATGCACACTGCGGAGGGGAGCGGCGAGGATGGGGCAAACGTGACGGTTTACCTTTAGAACCAGATTGTTTGCTGACATCGCTAAAAGGCTACAAGAGAAGGCTACTGCGCAGTTTGACGAGGATAAAAACAGCTCCGATTGTCAGCCAATTAAACGCTATACGAGATAATCCTAAAATTCCTAAGCCGAAATAATTTCTGCGAAATCGCGACCATTATGTCAGGCTGATAATAAATCGAGTCGCGATAAGCGTAAATGGACGAAATTCGCTTCTCTAACTTGAACTTCATTACGCAAGACTAATGCGCTTCCGTAACTTTACGTCACTTTCGTCGCGTCCCTGTTTTTAGGTGCGACAAATATTCCATTCTGTGATGACGATGGGTCGATTTCGTCGTGTGACTTTGGATGTGTTAGCACAACCGCTGCGCAGAGTTAAGGAACTACTAATGGCTTCGTTAATACCAGCCGCCGAATCGGCGATGGAACAAGGCTTAAATTCGAACCAGCACCGGAGATGAAGGAAGAGGGCTCCCTGCGGTATAATCTCGACCTTCTCTTCTTCGATCGAAGGTTAAGCCTCTCTCCTCCACTCCATCCCTGTAGCCAATCAAAAATTAGGGTGCATCTATTCATATGACCTGCGCGCTGCAAGCGCGAAAGTTGTATTATTCGCGTTAAAATATACGTACAAATCGTCCCAACGGAACTGCAGCACGATCGATCTTTCTCGCTTTTCTTCCTGACCTACATATCTCATTTTTTACCTTGATTTAAACAGACTACGATTAATATTAAAGAGATTAAGGGGAAAAATAATTATCAGTCTTATTTATCAAGCGTTTGATGTTGTTAAATTTTTTAACTGTTCGAAATAAGAATTATTAAGATTTTAAAAAGAATGTTTTAAATTCCAAAATTGATTTCTCACGCGATAAAATATTCCAAACGTTAAATCCACTAAATAATGACTATCAGCCGAATTTTACGTCACGAAAACATTAAATTTCAATGCACGAAAGAATTTGTGTTCAAAGTAAAATATGCTACTATGTCGGAACACATTCCATACATAATAAAACATACCGTGGTCGCAAATCCGATTCCATTCTACAAATCCATCGCATGATGTTCAAAATGTAGGAACATCATATAAAATAGCAGTGCTATAAAGTAAAATGGCTATTCAATGATGGCTATTTCAATATTGTGTATATCAAATTGTCAGCTTTCCGAATTTAAATTATGTATAAGGTAAATTTATATATGCTATAATTCCTTTATCTCGATCAGTATAGTCGTAGATTTTCATGTAGCTCGAAATAAATGTATATTTGTTTTATATTACTTACAAATAAAATGCTAAAAAATGTATCGAGATAACATCGAGAGAAAGAAGCGGTTAAGACATCGACAAACATATTGAAAATCATAAATTTTTTTCGACGTCAGGTTAACGGAATGATCGATCATCAAGGTATTCGATAAAGAAATTTTATTATAACCCAGATTCTTTTAAACAAAAAAAGAGCGAGCTCTTGAGATATAGTGCGGATAAACGGAGCGGATGCAGAAAATTGATTCCTGCATTCTTGATTCTACGGCACCCTCATCACTCTTATCCGTTGCAGTGTCAGCTGCAGCGGCATGACGAAATATTTTCCGACTTTGTCGGGGAGTATCGAAAATCGCGATAACCATTGAATACATCCCATATACGTGTGTACACGGTCGTAGGGTTATATTTAGATAGTCGTGCGACCGGCGAACAAGCGCGCACATAACACGCATGAGACACAGACATATGGCGTGCATACACATATTGCAGCGTATGCCACATCGTGTGTTTGCATATGTGTACATACACATCGCGTCGCGTCGCGTCGCGTCGCGTCGCGTCGACTCGCGTCGACTCGCGTCGCGTCGGCCACATGTATCCGTGTGCATGTATCAACGTTCCCAGAAACACGTTACACTGACCCAAGGGACTCGTATCTTTGATACTGGGTCATCCCATGACAAATTGATCGGTGACGTTGCGCCGTTGAGCTTTGGCATGAGTCTTCCACGCTCGAACGAGGAAGATCCTTCCGAGGGACATGTACGGTGCGGTGGATTATACTACCACCGCCTAGGTGTGAGATCCGCCAGATCCGCGTCTAGGCTGTGCTGGGTAAATTTCAGAGATGTAACACCATTATACGAAGTATACGTTAAGCCTATGGGGAAATGTAAAGCAGGAAAATGATATTTGCGCGATAAATATTTGCCATTTTTATACAAACGGCAAACACACAGTATTCAAAATTTGATTTCCGGCAAAAATTCATTCAATTTGCGTTTAAGCCGCAATCGTAAAATAATTGAATATATTTAATTTTTTTTATGTGCAATACTATCAAAAATGAATACTCCTTATATAATAATATAAATGAATTAGCAAATCTGTATAGAAATCGTGCGCCGTTAAATATATATATATATATATATGTATATAAATGAGTATAAACGTACCGCTATTTAATTGATACATTTTTTATAGCGTATATTTTTTATTAGTGTCTGTATTATTGCAATATTTAATTTTATGCAAAACTTTTGAAACGTGCAATTCTCACGTAAATGCGAGAATTGCAGTAATTGGGAAAAAATTGAATATTACAAAACAGGGTATCGAATAATGCGCAGCAGCAACGTGAAAAATTGATTTAGAAGGTCAAATCAGGATACCGATCGATTCGACGCGACGCAGCGTGCCGACCGGAATGCATTTACAGAGAAACAGAGAGTGTGAGTGAGAGAGAGAGAGAGAGAGAGAGAGAGAAGTTGTTCTCTCATGTTCTCGAGCGTTAAAATTTCTAGCCGCCAACGCGACGTTCGACAGGCAAACCGATTCGACAAACGCTCCGTCTCGATTAGTGACTTTATTTAAATTTAAACGCCCGTTCGCCTATTCGTTGGTGATTATCGCAGCTAGTAATTGCCGGGACGACATCGCGATTGATTGTTTTACGATTCGTATCAGGGTGTTCTATTTTATCGGGGGCCAGCGGTATAATCTACGAATACGCCTACGTGCGCCTGTTCGAGGCGATTTGAAATTTCCGATACTCTCGCGAATGATAAAAAGCCAATGGGCGTGATAGAAGCCGTTGGACGTAACGCGCGCGTGCGATATTTTCGTGATATACGTTTACATGTAAAATCACTGGTAGTAAAATCGCTTGGGACGTATCCCATCCAATTCCGACATGACCCAATTCTGTTTCGTAAGCTGGTGGCGTGCCTTGTCATAGACGTCACGAAATATGATAAATGTTTTCCAAGTAAATGAGTAAATTGCATTCGATACAAAATTTATTTTTACTCCCTTTTGCAAATTATTATGGAGAGAATAAACGGGAAATCTATTCGAGTGATGTCAAGATAACCTGACGACACACAACTATATTCGCGAACGTCGATCTCACGTTGTTGTTGAGCGGCCTCGGTTACGCAGTATCGTAGTTAGATGTGTGACTTTATTTTAAAGGTAAATAATCGTGCGATACTCTCTAGTCGTGTTCATCAAAGACAGAAGAATGGCTTAACGGGGGTCAAAAGAAGCGCGCTTTGTGAGACCGCTTACGAACGAGAGAGATTATTCGAAGCCCTGTAACGCGCACCACATGATTACAGCACGTTGTCAGCCGCGGGGACGCGAGACGCGAGGGGTGCCCCAAATACGAGGCACAAGCGCAATTATTATTACGCTCGTTACTCGCATATTCCATTCAAAGCATTCGGGCGGACATTCGGCGGCAGCGACTGCCGCAGGGGTTATTATCCTATTGAGCTCATAAGAAACAGCCCGCGTGCGATGTCGTATGAGCCATCGTCTTACGACATCCTCTATCTGCTAACCAACGGAACATAGTGTAACAAGAAACGCTTAGCTCGTAGAGAACCCCGGTAACTTTGCCGCTCCGAGAAGCATCGCGAGAGGAAGAGAGAGAGGGATGCAACTCCAGTATAACGAACGGCTTCGACGATAACATAGGGCGACGCCGAGGCGCCACGTCTGTGCGAAGACTGCGCGAGTCCCGACAAGACATACGAGAACGATACATCGTTCTCAAGAATCTCTCCTCGAGCGATTTTCAGTTCTATCGATCATTTCACCGACGACGAATAAGAACGGCGTACCGAAGGAAACGTAGATAGATGACGAAGCGGCTCCGCACACAAACGAGATAGAGTGAAGAGAGTAGAAATCGAGTACCTCATCTTGTATCCGTTATTAGATGACGGAAGATAGCCGATACGAATATAAATGACACGACGAAAACTAATTAGTGGTCGATGAGAGACGATCGAGAGATCCAGTTGAACGATTGGCGCGTTTTCCGTTTATTTTGTCAAATGATGAGGAAGACTAGTAGTTACGTTAATAAACGCGCAGCTTGAAACGCTTAGAGTCAATAACAATAATTGAACATTAAATCTGTTGTGAGAAATACTCATCCTTGACCCAAGCAACACACCAAATCAAGAGGAAATAAAAATCACTTTATTTTGACGTCATGAAAATCAAACTGATGATTTTTTTTATTTGTTTATTGACGTTAAAAGTTAAAATAAAATCATTTTGATTCTTTGTTGACTTTGATGTGTTCTTTTGAGGAGATTTCTCGGTGTGTAGTTTTTTATGTTCATATCGTGTACATTTTGAATTAAGAAATACCATAGAGTCTCAGATCATTAATCAGAAAGTAGCCAATTAGCATTCTTGATCTTTTTATATCATCATTGAACGAGAGGTTTGAAACGAAAGAGGAACTTTTGTTAGAAAGGAGCAAACGATCGATTCCTAAGAAACGTTTCTAGAGGAAAGAGAAACGACAGTTGACAGCTATACACCTGTAAGTTATCTCTGAATTATTTAGTTCTGAATAAAGATCACTGCTCCTTTTTTATCCGATACGATCGCTCGTTTTAATACTCCGTAAAACGCTCCGCGCGATAATTATGAAGACGTAATATATTTTCACGACAAAACTATATTACGGTCGTAAAAAAGCTTCCCTCATAATGGCGATTCCATATGTGCTCTTAGCTACGAACACATATATACGTGTATGTGTAGAACACATCCCCTCCATTCTTACTTCCAATACTAAATTGCTAGCACCCGGCAATACTTTTATCGCTTTTCTTTTACGGCACCGACCTCCTTGCCTTCCAACTCCGTTTTTGAATCCGATGGGACTATAAAAATAAATTAGATAAGACGAAGTAAATGAGTAAGAAACGACGGCGGCCTATATACTCATTAAATAAATGACATAAAGAGGGAAAAAAAGCGTACTAAAAATTTATGAAAAGAATTTTTTCCAAAACTTGGTTTTCGACACCAAGCAACAGTTTTTTTTTCTTCAATCTCGATTAAAAGATCGAATATACGATATTTCAAGATGTTTTAAATTTAATTTAAATAATTTATATCTTAAGATGTTTGATATCGCGTTTATATCAGTCATACATATCATGTCATACCTTCATTTCAGATGTAACATTACAAGAAATGAAGGATAACTAATTTCATAATGCATAATTACATCCAATTCTTACAAGTACATGTGATCTAATAAATCTTTTCTCATCTATTCGCAGGAACGAGAGCAGAAGAGTCGGGCGAAGAACAGTATCGTTAATAATTTGCCTCTCGCTGCTGATGACAATGGAGGCGAAGACAGTGGCAGCTATGAACGTGACAAACGCGTCGTCCATGGTAGTGTCGACGCTGAAGCCGTTTACAACGACGGAAGTAGTTTATCAACGATTCGCCATCGAGCCGATGGATCAAACCGCGGTGATTGGCAGCCGGGTGACGCTTCCATGCCGAGTTCTCGATCAAAAGGGGCCCATTCAATGGACCAAGGATGACTTCGGCCTAGGAGCTGTTAGGAATCTCACCGGATACGAGCGATACGCCATGATCGGTAGCGATGAAGAAGGCAAGTATAAGCGGATAAGATAATTCCGGAAATTCTGTTTTCACGCTCAAATGAATTCCTTCATCAACCGCGCAACATGCACGCGGATACTGCAATTATGCAAAATACACTGCGATTTGCGATCATAATATAGAACTTCCTGTCTTACAAGAGAGCGTTCCTAAAGTGATATCAAGAAACTAACGTTACTAGTTAGATTTTTGGGTCCACTTGTTGGACCCGGTATGAAAAAAATCAACCTAGACTTTATTATAAGTAGCTCGTTTCTTTTCAAACTCTTAAACTTTTATTTGAAGTTTTTTTTTTTCAAAAATATAATGTTCTCGAGGTATTTGTGTTTAATTGTAAATTAAACCAGCCAAACATGTTTCAGCTCAAGTCGGATACAGAATCCGTAGAATCCCAAGATTTGACTATCTAGAATATCTAATTTCAACGTAATCTTTCAACCGCTAATTTTTCTGTATTATTTTTGGACCGTCCTCTTTAGAAAATGTTTCTTTTATTTTCGTTACTAGATAGGAAAAGATTGGGAAATTGGTTTATTGGATAACTAACTTTTGGCCACTTTTTAGTTTTAGAACTGAAATAATGTTTGAAACAACTGCGAATTATCCTATATATTAATATTTTTCGATATATATGCTCTCTCGAAAGCGAACTTAACCGCGCTTAAATTTCCTACTGATAGAACTGAACTTTTTATCAGTAAAGGATTATTTAAAAATCTATATGTTATATCAACATGCTATAATACGCCGTTGGCCTGTTTACTCGTTCAAATTCAATTTCCGGCCGCAAGGTATTGATTTTCTACCGTGTCGAAAAAGTGTATACACATTCACCCGGGTGCCCGTAGGACTTGCGCGCGTCATGAAAAAATATTTCACGTCGCGTAGAGATCTATGTATTTGTGGACGTAGAGACATATAATATGCGAAGAAAGACAAAACTTATAGGTGTGTATAGGAAACTCACCAACCCATACATATGCATATACATATATATATATATATATATAGTGTATCATTGTCAAATAGAAATAGAGAACGAGTTTTTTAATTCATCGATTGATCAATCGATAAATTAAAAACTCGCCCAGAAAGTATACAGAGTATATTTTTTTATCTGTGACTACGTGTCCGAGAAATTCTGTTCTAAATATTAGAACCTTTTTTTTACAGCTGAACTCTTGATGTGTCGAGTAAAAATATTGTCAAACATCAACAGTTATTAAATTTTTCTTTAGTGAATTAATTTAAAAGAATTTAAATCACTCTATAAAAGTATTATATATATATATATATATAAAATTGAGGGAAACTGTAAAATGTGAACTTTATTTTCTAACGAAAAATTATATATTTTTATGTTGACCGCCACTGCCGACACGATGTCAAACAAATTATTTTGCACTGTCAAGCTTCTTTTAGTGTGAGAAATGACCTCCTTTTCAGTTGTATCATCATTTCCGCTTCACTGTATATAGCACTTCCGCAAGAGGTTCTCTTTTGTTAGCGTGCTTTAAAACAAAGATGGACCTCGTGTTACTCTTGTGTCGACTACGTCGCATAAAGCCGATGCAGTTCGCATTAAAAGCTACTGCGAAGTTAAATTAGTTTCCTAACGAGTTACTAAAAAATGCCGCCCAACACTCGTAACACTTGCTGGTATGGAAGTACCTATTTTACACGTGTAAACGTTTCCATAGTGTACAAAATAGTCGCTGAGATGCAATCTACCTAGCGCTTGAGACGCTATTCTTTATTGCAGAATTTTTAATATGAAACGGCACATATACTCGCGGATGAATTAATTCAAAACGTAATGGCAAAAGCAACGAGAGGATAGAGAATTGTGTCCAATCAGTAAATTGTGTCGGCAAATGAAAGGGTGATGTTCAAATAAAGACCTTCACGGTTCACGTCTCTGGACTCAGCAGCGAGAACGCTGATGATGTTAGCGTTGCTGGTGAATAAACTCGAGAGACATGCACAAACGCAAATAACAAAGCACACGCGAATGAAATATTCTTAATGCCGACAGCAAATCGCGGTAATAACAATGACAGACGATGAAAAAATTAGTGGTGGAATTAGTACTGTGGCATGATTTTTCGAAATAAAACATTAAAATAATTTATACATTCGATTTTCTCCAATAATCAGCGCAGAACTTTCTTACAAATTTATACGAGAGAAATATTAAGATTTATATTGGACAAACGAGATTATAAAATCTTATTGTCAGATGATTGAAGACTGTTATCACATTTATTTCGATGTGACGAAATATAGTGAGCCAAATACTTATTTTGTATTATAAATAAACGAGCAAATGAATACAAAAAAAATGACACGAGAATGATCAAGTATAAAATTACGACGAGAATCCATAATTTTCTTTCAATTTCATTAATATTATAACGGGATAATCAATGTATGATCTAATCGCGCATATAGCGATAAAACGAAGTTTTTTCATGTAACGGCGCACGAGGCGGAGCAGTAAACTGGTTTATTTCATCCGTTGTATCTCTTTCAACATATAGATTGTCTTTCGAAGCGGCGCGTATCTTTCCGCACTCGCTGCATTCGTCATTTAATTCCGCAAAAATCAGCGCGCCGAAAGCGAAACGATCCAACGTTTATTCAATCAAAATTTGTAACGTGTTTCGCGAAGCTGTCCTGCTCGTGCGCGTCGGCATATTGGAACGCGAACGGTATATACGTACGCGCGGCGTTTATTTTTTTATTTCTATTCGTTTTTCGGTTACGGTATTTGCCGGGTGCAGGATTAGTCGCCGGGCTTGCCGAAGATAGAGTGATCCCACGATATCGTATCGTTCTATACCGATATTCCATTTCCTGCATTCACAATATGTTAAAAAATATTACATTGTTCGGCAATATTTTTAGTTTAGAAAAAGGGATATTACGTTTATTTAGCTAATAAAATTACCAGTGATCAGCCATTTTCCGTTTGAATATTCTTTCGTTATTTGGCATAGAGAGGCAGGGAGAGAGAGAGAATTTTCACGTATCTCTCCTCTATCTTTCTGGATATTATTTTCTTTTCACACGCGAATTATTGGGAGTACTAATTAGTACGGTCCGTTTTCCAAAAGATGATCGCCTCCAAAGACGAGTCATTTTGTCGAGATTTCGAAAATTGCCTGAGAGATGGGAAAAAGTAGTAGCGATGGACCATACTTTAATTAATCTGTTCATTCATTTCGTTTTGAAATAACTGCATTTTTGAACACAAAAAAAACGGACCGAACTAATTTGTACACCTAATAGTTTTAATGCGAATACTTTAATAGGATTTAAAGATTTCGTCGCACGATTATTCGCGAGAATTAGAATCGAACATAATCTTTTGAAGGAATTATCGCGTTATGCAAAAAGTTTCTTTTATAGAGATTCTCGTGAAACTCGATGATGATGCGTCAGTCAAAAGTAGGATTAGGTACAGGTGGCATTATATCCTTAAGCTGAATGCTGTATGTGCCTCGCCCGGTGCGTATATACGCGGACTTCCCCAACAATCACAGTGTGTTGGGACGATAACGCTCGCGCGCGTTTGAAATCCAGTTTAAGCCGAGAAACCATAATATACTTGTAACTATATGCCGTTGCACGATGCCTTGGTCCTCGTTCATTCTTCTCTTACCGTATAAGCGCGTTCCATCGTCTGTATGGCACGTACAGCGGTAGCAACGCTTGATTTCCATAAAATTATTGCCGGTTTAGTATTCCAGGCTCTATATAGCTTATATCGCAATATTGTTACATTTTGGGCGCCACGTTTTCTAACCTTAGGCTATATGCTTTCATAATGAAGAGCTGAAGTAATTAAAGTAAAAGCAAAATAATTCTTTTTTTTTTTTTTTTTTTTTTTTTTAAATACTCCACGTTCTGGAAAAAAAAGTAGATTAAGGTTGGTCTGAAAATTATTCGCCAGCAGAATAAAAAAATTAATCGAAAGTGCAGGAAAAAAAATTAGATGTATGCATCCAAAAGTTAATTAGTGCGGAACATAGTGTGGGTGTTCGTTGCCGGTGGCAAAATTGTGATTAACTATCGGAAAAACCGTTTAATTAACGTTTTCATCATTTAATTCGAGCATAAAAGAGATCAAGAAAGCTCGAAATTTTCGAGCTTTATCTCGTATGACCACAAACGTATCGAGATCAATCTTACTAATGTGTCAGTTTCGACATCACTCGGCGCTTAGCGCGATATTATGAACGCTCATTTTTTTTTACATAAAAATTGATTCATTAAATCCAAATAGTAGATAAAAAATATCAAATAACAAAAATTGAAATTAAGTATTACAAACTTCTCTCGTCAAACTTCTATTTAGTTAGGAAGGAAGCTCTCAATTTATTTTCTGTAAATTCTTCTTTGTTTTTTACGATATTCATTCGAATTTATGTATGATTTAATTAATTTCAATTTCAATGTTTGAAAATTATTTTAAAACCGAAAAACATCTCGAGTCACAAGCGCCAGAAGATACCCAAGTGCCTTGAAATGTATAATATCAATATTCGAGCACACAAACACCCAACGGGGGCGCAAACGGAATCGCAACGTGTCGCGGTCGTTTTAATCGGCGAAGACTCGGCACATATCAATGTACACACGACAGAGTAGAGATAGAGCGAAGTCTTTAATTCGACGTCGTGTATGCCGCGGGCGGAGAAGCGGCTAAGTTTAAATTAGTTCCGAAACATTCGGTGCACGCTCTGATGGTTAATGGTTCTACCATAGATCAATAAGATCGGTGGCAGAGGCGGCGGCAGCTGCAGCTGCGGCAGCGCGGCGTCAGTGACGATGCGACGAGAACAGTTGCAGAGCGAATTGCAGCATGCCACGTTGCATTGCGTTGCGCTGCACCGCGCTGCACCGCGCTGCGTTACGTTGCGTTGTCGTGCTTCGCCGCGGGGCATCCAGCTGCGAAACGCGCCGCAGTCACTTGACCGGATACCCCCGCCGCGGCCGCATCTGTTACATGCTCGATATACCTGTTTCTCGCGAGCTCTCATGGGCGCACGGAAAGAAAAAAATGTACACCAAGTCATAATTTCCACCTTCGATAAGGTGCGCCTGCGTGGCAACGGCGCTCGACCTTGTTTACGGCACCCGCCGCGTATATACGTGTAATGCGATATGTCTTTAAAGGATCCGAGATACGTGCGATTAAGGGTTTGGGTTGTGCGATCGTTGGTATTAGAAATAGCTTATCGTTCGGACGAATTTATTACGATAACAGGTGACTGCGGGGAGGATGCGTTGCCGGAACGGAGGCAATCGGCGGCGCTCTCTGCACTTACTCTGCGGATATTATCGATTTCATATCTTTCTACCCCGGGCGGATGTTATTCACGTAAGCATATGCTTAAATAGATTTTAATCGATGAAGCGATCACGCCTAAAGCAAAGCTAACCCTCAGCTTTAACGAGGTAATAATATCAAAGATTTTCATCAGAAATATGACTTGTGTTATTCTCTACACTGAGGAAAAAATTACTGCATTTTAATAAATATTTGAATAGCGTTTTATTAAACATTTACTCACGGCAAATACTTATCAAAAAATAAATGTTAAATCAAATTAATGATTTTCGTATCAAATAAATATATATTTGTAAATATTTAGTTGGTACTACTCAAAGAAAGGATTTATTAAAATTTAAAGTAAAATTTTTCTTCAGTAAGTGAACTTTATTCTCTTCTTTTCATAAAGAAATCGTTTATACTTAATGAACGTGATTGTTTAATAAAAATTTGCATATTTTAAACTTCTAACTTAATTATACTCTTAACAATTAACTCGTTATCGTAGAAATAATGGTTATCGTTCGATACTACTTTATCACGACGGATGGCTTTCAAGAGAATCTTAAGGAAATTTTATGAAGCTGCACTGTGTACAATCAAGAAACTTTGACCTTAAAGCATTTTCAGTCCGACGATGAACACGTTACGCAAAGCAGCTCGGTAAAGTACACTTAATTCGTAAATCTCAAGTATTCAGAGAAATATTATTATCTCCAAGGCTGATCATGGCAAAAATTTTCCATGAAATCAGCGTGGTCCGCCTGTTGTTTAGTTAGTTAATTAGTCGATAAATGAAAGTAATAAAAAGGTAGCGTCCTACTTACAACTTGTTATACTTTTAAATTAGAAAACATTTTATTTATAATTTGTTCGTACCATATTACGTATTAAGTATTTGATAAATAATGCGGTATCAAATATATGCATGTACATTTAAAATATTAACTTACATGGAGATTTATTTCCGTAGAGAAAATATAAGATTGCGCATCTATTTCAAATATGCATCTCATTGTTTATTGAATAAAGACACATAATTCATGAGACAGGCACATAAAATAGCGCAAAATTCAAACATTTATTTATCCGAAATCTAAGATTTAGCCAACTTGTGCAAATTTATCGTGGATCAGAGGGCGCACCTCTCCGATAATTAGCGCCGGATATCGCTGCCGCACAGGCCACCTGATATTAATTGACGCAATTATAAGCACACAACGTAATTCCGGCGATATTCATTCTCCATATGTACGAGAGCGTACAGAGAGTTTTAAGATCGCTTGCAGAAGCAGAAGCAGCAGCAGCAGCAGCAGCAGCAGCAGTAGCAGTAGCAATGGCAGCAATATCGGGGGCGCCCAACCTGCTCGACCGGATCCGGTGCCGCTCTCCTACCGCTGCTGCTGCAACTGCAGCCGATTAATCGACCTTACCGGTTCCCGCGGTGTATTTTTCTCACTCACTCACTACCACCACCACACTCGCGGGCTAGATATTATATTCTGCCGGATACACACTTCGGCCGATGTAATTTAAATCGCAAACCTCCGCCCACACCTTCTATTTCTGGCAGGATATCGCGAATTCTTATTCAGCAGATGTCGCGTCTAACGCCGAGATAATGAAAATGGACTCGATAAAAAAAGGAAAGAGGAAAAAAAAGGACGTCACCCTCTAATGAAATTATATACATAGACCAGACTTGAAAGATCAGCAAGTCGACCGCGCATAACTATTTTCCGTGTAAGTAAGCGGTTTATCGACATTTCATTTAATCTTCCGTGAGAAGCCGTAACTCGCGCGCCTGGCTTAGGGTCGCTCCCATAAACGTTAGTTAAAATTAACTGAGCTTTAATTCATTCGCCGTTTCTCTCTAGAGACAAAACTAGAAAGAGATGGAGAATTGATTAAATCTCGGTTAACTCTAAGTAATTTTTATAGGGAATGACCTTAGACGTGCGAAGCAGTTAAAACATAAATTTAATACAGGCCATTTTGGATCCACTATTTTCTCTTAGTAGATTTTTTTTAATAAATGTCTACTACTGAAGAAAATTTTATTGGAAATCCTGAGATTGCAGTTATTTGACATTTAACACACGAACTTTCTTGACTCAATTAAATTTCCCTTCATAAAAATCTGGAATTTATTCGAAATTAATTCAATAAGATCATTTATATCTGTCATGTTTAGAATAGTAATTATAGTCATGTATCATTTTTGCTACATACAGAATTTAAGCAATGCATTAAATATTGTAAGTGTTCACATTTGCATTTCTTCGAATTTCTTGAATACATACAAGATATATGTGATTACATGCAAGAGTATTATATATTCAAATAATATCAACTTTTATGAAATTTTACAATTAATGACTGTTCAATTTATGTCAAATATTAATGACAATGACATATCGGATTTGAATTTAATTCAATCCTATTTTCTTGAGTGTTTTTTGCACTTGCAAGATACTTATTTGCATTCGAATAACTGTCATTAATTAGTAAAAATCAAATTTCTGTAGTCTTGATAAAATTACAAGAATTAAATTTTTATTTCGAGTGAAACAGAAAAGTATATGAGGTGGCGCGTGAAATGTCATATCATTTAATTACCCAATTTTCACTTTGGTACTCAATTGGACATGAATTTGATATCAATTTTGCTAAAAATAAATATGTTGTATAAAAATGAAATGGAGTGTCATTTCGAGCGCTATTAAAGATGAGGGGATGGAAGTTCTTAATTATCCTTGCATTGTAAATCGTGAAACTGCTGCAAACATAATTAATTATTTCTTTTAACTCCAATATACTCGTCATCACTCTGTGGTTTATTCATCAGTTCGTCGCATACAGAAACGCGTACGTCAATTAAACATTTCGCGTATATAAAATTGATTAATAGAGCCGATCCAATATTAGAAAGATGAAATAATCGAATTCTCATAAATAATATGGCCACTACTAATGTGCGCTTAATCGCAGGATATCATGAACGTATTACTTCGTTACAAATCAACGCCGTCATCAGCGCCAAAATAATAGCGAGAACGAGCATATGATACTGAAATTTTAGCGAATTCCGAACCGCAACGAGAAACCACGATACGCGGGTTGGTTTACGAAATCAATACGATCGTCGGCGTGGTGGCCAATAGGGTCGATTGAACCTCGTTGTGCAGTAAAAGCTGAGTATAATTTCGAGACTTGTCGCTCTGTACTATCATTGCGGTAATCATCACATATCGTCCATCTTCCTTCTATTTGCAAACCATCCAGAGACCATATCGTTACGATAATTGGCCTGAATAATGACGCTACATCACTGTAAATATTAGATCAGTGTTCTAAAGTTTTTGTCGCGTATAATGGAACACTTACGAGCGATAGAAAAATTAGCGGATCTCCCCAAAGATAAATGCGTATTTACCCATAATTATACGTCGTTCTATTGCCTCATTTTTAAACCCAACTTTATTATCCGACTGAAATTTTTCAAGCTGCAGTCACGTTTATTTTGTAAACATTATCGATTAATGTAAAATTATTTTAAAAATGAAAGATTTTTCAATGTTTAAATATATGGCAAATCGTATGCAGTCAGCGTGTTCTACTGCAGCATGAAAAATTCAACCGCATTTCGAAGCTGAGCTTTAAAGCACTTTTACCGAAATCTTACCTTATCCATATGGTAATGTTCACTCTACGAGCTAGCAAATTCGGAGCTGCATTTCCAGCTGCACATGCGCGAGTAGAGGTCTACGTTAGCACCAATCAGATATCCAGATGCGCTTAATTGGCAATTGCTGCGACCTTAGGATGTATGGTTGGTTTGTCGATTAAAGGATAACTATCTGTAATGATGCATTAGCCCATGCCAGGTGGCCAATACGTTGAGGAAAATGCAACAAATATTTGCCTCTGGTATAATCGAATCACAATCATGATATATCATAGGTAAACTGCTAATATAGAACGTACATAAGATTAATTCTGATTACAAAAATTAAAAGGTTCGAAATAAAATCCCTACATTTCAAGCCAAATCCTTGTGCGCGCGCGCGCTTGGTATATAATCCTGTACTACAGAAAGAGCTTCTTTTATTAATACACCTTTATTAAATTAACGTCGAGATGGAAGGTAGAAAATCTTCCTGCAGAAAGCCGATACAAAAATCTGATTTGAAATAAATAGTTCCCGTTTCTTGCTTAAAGCTGATTTATGGAGTTAAATTAACTAGATGTTCCTGTCTATCTGAAAGTAGAACATAATCCCGGCATTTCTTTTTTTGGATCGATCGGTGTATAGAAGAATTACGTCACGGCAGAGAATAATCAGAATCAACAGTGGATGGTGTCGGCGGCAGCCGTCGCTTCACGAGTATATCGATTTTCTTCGATGATCGAATCCGCTCAGCCGGACGAACGTTAATGCCGTTTGTTCGCATCGCGCCACGTCCTCCCCCTTACGCCCGCGCCGCGACGAAGCTTACCACGAGTTTCCAAGTGCACAGCAATGCCCCTGCTGTGCTTTCGTGAAATTTACAGACGCGATTAATGTCACGACTGGCTCGTCCGGCAGGCGCTCGCTTGCCTACCGGCCGTTTGTAGGCCTAACCGTTACTAATTTCGGAGGGAATTATGGCCGCGCTATTACATACCCGACCTAACTGGCCTATAGCGCACGTCCCCGCGTGTTAACGTGCACGGCACCCGACGTCTTACGCGAAAGGCCTGGCCGTATTATTGACGGAGCGCTGATTTATCGTCCTGATAAAGACCCGCGCCCTCGCGTACAACCCTCCTGCGAAACGATGTCCGTAGGATGTTATCGTTTGCCCGTTTGCAGCTCTCTCCGGGCACCGAATCCACTACCCGTCCAAATGCCGATATGCCACAGTAGATAAAGCCGCGCCCGCTGATTACGCGATTACTTCGTGCCGGGAGACCAAATCCGCGCGCAACCTCGTCGACAGTAAACACACAAGCTTTTACGAGGCTCGTTCGCGGCCGCCGTTCTCGCGTTCTACGTATATCAGAGAGCTTCGGGGACACCCGCTGGATTACGTTTTCGATATTTTCGCAGCTTTCGTGCGCACCGCCCGAGTTATCGAACGCTCGCTTTTTTTTTTTTTTTTTCCACATTTCGCCCCCTGCACCTGGTTTTCGCGGTGCGAAGCCGAGCGACCGGACACACCGTAGCGAAGAACGAAATTTGCACCGTAATCGCATCGCGTGTAAAGACAATCCACTGTTATATAGTTAGGCCGTGTGTGATTTACTACGTATTGCAATAAAGGCCGGTAACCGCGCGCGATGTTATCACGCCGTTTGTCTAGTTACAGACCCAAGCTTAGAGAAAGGGGGGGGGGGGAGAGAGAGAAAGGGAGGGTTTACCGAAACAACTAGTACCACGTTTCTGGTTAGAGGATTAATGGCCTTATGTTAAGGTTATCTTGATTATGACGCTACGTCCACGATTCAATTAATTTATTAATGCACAAATACCAGCTATTAACGCTTTGAAACGAGACAGTGATTATAACGTAAAATGGAAACATTATTTACAGGATGTCGCGAAATTCACGAATCAAAATACTGTAAAATATTTTCAAAAGTTACGTGTGTGGGTAAAACGTTATTTATAAATTTGTATTTTAAGCAATAATTTGTGAAATGATAAGACTTTAAATATATATGATGGGTCAGCTGACAGATAACTTACGTTTTAACGTTCAAGTGCGCTTCATGAACAGGTAGCTGTTTAAAATGTAATGATTGGCTACATATTTAAATTCTCATATCTCGAGCATTACTTGAAATAAAAATATACACATAACGTCTTTACTTAATTTTTCAAAAACCGTCTTGCTGTGATGTTTTGATTCCCAAATTTGGTGATATTTTTATGTTTATATTGCTGAAAATTCATATCTACCACGAACATATCGCATCTTTTGAAAGCGTTTTAGTATCCAAATATATTTTCTTTCTCGACGTTCCTTCGGGAAAAATCTGTTTGCTGTATTCTCCGCTGTTATTCTTAGTAGGAGTTTCTCAGTCGCAATATACCGTTTTTTTAGTATTCAAGTTACAAATATTATACTGCATAACCTTCTCCCGAGATATTTACCCGTGTCTCATGCGCAATTTTTCTAAAACGACAATCTGAACTTCGACATAACAAAATTGCGGACGTCGGGACACGATGGGAATTTTTTAAACCGTCGCCATTTTTATGCCCTTTGTAGCATAAAATGTCCAAGTCTGGCAACGGAGAAAGCCGAGTACCCGCATAAATTATGCATCCGGAAGGGTGAAATTCTCTGCTGCGCAAACTTTGGGCTTGCTACGTTCTCGACGCCCGAGATCGTATTTGTAAAATTCAACTGATATTAATGAGCAAAGCCGACCCCAGTGCTTAAGAAGAATGTTCTTACGTTGCAATATTTCGCGAGATAGAACCAAACGATATGTCGTAGACGTCGGGTTCATTACAATCGCGCGCGTAGAATATTTTTTAATATTAATATTATACGGGCAAAAACATTTTACCTCCGTAAATATATTTACTATCAGCAAATACATTAATTAAATATACGTTCATTCAGAAAAATTAATTTCCTTATTATTTTCACGATTCGTCTTTTTCTTATTTGTTCTCGCGTTACCGTCCTATAAAGGCTGTAAATTGCTGACTATAGATTTTCGCAATTTTTGGTCGGTTAAAATGCGCTGTAGTATTGTACTTTCTCTGTTAATAGTTAACAGCAACAAATTGTAATTAATCGCAACGGTTTATGATACAATGTTCGTTTCTTGACTCGTGTAATTAAAATTAATTATGGCTGTTTGTAGCGGAGCGGACAACGCAGGAGTTAATTAATTGCTCGCGATGTATTGTTCCACCGCATCGAGTAAGTCTTCACGGCTCTTCTTGTACCTTTGCTGCCAAAAGATCCTTTCTCCTTTGTCCGGCTTTTATGTCAGTCTCTTACATCGGAAATGTTCTCAAATTGTGTCTTACGAAGACTTCTAGCATTATAGATATATCAAACAACAATTGCTCTACGTTGTCACAATAAAACCTAATTGGTGAAATATCTCACGGAAATTAAATATCAAATAAGTTTATTGCGATCAAAACGGGCAACATTCTATAATTACGAAAGTTTCGAGAGTTTTTATAATTTTTTAATCGAATATCCGTGACGATTCATTATTCAAAAAATTCGGCGAGGAGTTTTAATATAATCAGAGTTCACTTCACTTCTGTCTGACGTCAAAGTTTTCTGGCATTATAATTTTTCACGCTTAATGCAACAAACTTTACTTGACGCGCAGGTGTGTAGTATTCGAGGATCTCTTCCGTAAAACTTCCTAACCTGGTAACACCGACGTACGTTAACATTTTGTAAATAAGAAGTTGTCACCATCATTCATCCGGTCGGCTATTCACCGTACGAAACCTTCCATCTTCCGAATAATATTATTACCAATAAAAGTAATAAAGAAAATGAAACATAAAAGATCTACGCATATACGTAAGTAAAGACAAAAATAAGCAACGAAAAAATTTCTGTTGACATTTTCAAGATATATATTTCAATTTTTCAGTAGAATATCTACATTTATGTTATATAACATTTCGCAATAATCTTGAGAGGACTTAAATATAAAACGAAAATATCGAAAACGCAGATTTATCGAGTTTGTGAAAAAGCTTGATTGAAAAACACTGTTCAACGATATTGCATTTGCAACCAATTGCAGTATTTTTCTAGCAAAACTCCAATTTAAACATAAACTATACTTATCATTATAGAACGTTTCGAAACAACTCTGAGTAAACTTAACATAAAAGAAAATTGTAAAATGTAGATCTTTTAAGAGAAAGTTATTTTAGAAAGTCGTACGATACCAGCTGCGCAAACAATAGCACGCCAAAAGTTCGCGGCACGAAAATTACTAAGTTACGATCGTCGAAGTAAATTCAACTGATTATGAGGGCATTATAGATGATCGTCCTAACTGACATCGCGATATATAACATTGACTATATCTAGCGAAAGTAATTATCGTAGTATTACAGAAAGCTACGGACGATGTTCTGTATGTCAAAGTTTCAAAGTTTATTCAACGGGGATCCTCTGAGAGAAGCGTTAATTGTAGTTAGCAAGAAAATGTACGTTTCAATTGGCTTTTAACTTCCACAAATGTAGGTGAATATAGGTGAATACACTTTATCGCTCGGTTACGGTTTCCGCTATTCGGTTTACGCTAATTGGAAGGTATCACATAAAAATAAGTTAAACCATGAAATTTGTAAAAAAAATAAAAAAAAAACCGAGTTGTGTAAGTTGCGCAAAGTTGTGTAACCGCGCGGCAGTGTAAAACTTTGCATTAAAAAAGAAAAATGATTAAAGTAAAATTCAATATCACACGCCATTCAGGAAAAATAGCTTAAAATGTTTCTTCGAAATTTTAAACTTGATTTACTCGGAACTGCTAGTTGAGGGGTTAAATTACTTTTACATAATACTGTTCGATAAAGCTGTACGATTCGAAAGGATAAATCGACCGTTGACACATCAGTGGAAATAACGAATGAATATGCCACTGCAGTCGAAATAAAATATAAAAAAAATGCAAAAAAATCGCTTTATCATTTAATGCAGGGGCGCTCGTCAATTTTACTCGTGCGACCATCGCGGACGAGTGACTCGGCGAAGCTTTTCGCGTCATCCCATACCCTACCACACAAAATTTCCCATGGAAATTATTTTCGATAACGCCCTGACGTTTAACGGCTGAAACGCGCGGTATTACGAGCGGCTCATACACGTTTCATCGGGCATAAGCCACCGTAGCTTTGAACAGAAGCGCGACAATCAAGGGACATACTATATCCTAACAGAGAATAAATAAAAAATCATTTATAGAGTTTCATACTCCATAGTTTCATACTCTATAATGCAGATGTGCCAAATAGAATGTCAAGTTAAAAAATGAAAAACTTTTGTTCTTGTGTCAAAGTTATTTGAAACGATAAATTATTAGTTTTTGCATATTAATTTCGTAATATAAAATTGATTTTCTTAATTTACTGAATTATATAATATAATCTTTACTAACTGTAAAACGCGTATATACAAATTTAATAATTTCAGATAATTTTCATTACGGCTTATATTACTTATATTATAATACTTCTTATTGCTCGTAATATACTTGTCGGTTGTATTAATGCTCAAAAAGAAATTAATAATTTCGCAGAAATAATATTATCGTCTCGGGATACATTTATCAACTTGCTTCATATTTTCTGTGGAATTTTATATTTCACATATAAGGGCAGTAAATTTGGGCTGACACCTAGGCGGAAAGTGTCCTTAGTGCGTCCCCGGTCGGACGCGCCGCCGTTGTCAGCCGGCTTTATCGTGAAGGTGCAATTTATTGTAGAAATTATTCCTCGTCGCAGGCACGCACGCACGCACGCACGCACGCACGCACGGAGACTGACAATTACATTTTTCTACCGTCCGACCATGAGCTGTCCCTTCAACCATCGTATACGCGGAATGTCGCCTTCGTCTCGTTCACTTTGTTCCACTCGCGCGAACCCGAGAAGCGTAATGTTATATGCATTGGGATGCATGCGTGACATCGATCCGCGAGAAGGACCAAGAGTACGGTCGAACAGGATAATGGAGAAAAAAAAGTGCCGATGCGCGAAAGAAGGGAACGGCACACACAGAAAAGGGGGATAAATTGTACAGGCGACGCGGATTTATTCGAGCGCGATACGTTACCCTGATACGTGATGCGACTCGGCGTGAATCGACGAGCTTGCGATACTTTTGAGCGACGACGCCACTTTCGTTCGACAGACAATGCGTATATTCTCGCGATTTGACGAGGGAATCGGTATTATAGTAGTGGTTGAAAATCACTGGGAAGAGAAAAGAAAGAGAGAGATGAAGAATGGATGTGGGAAAGGGGGAGGGAGAGACTCTTCCTCTCACGGTAGGATGAGTGCTCGCTCTAATTCGTCGATGGTAGTTATCAAGCTGGATGGTGCCTGACAGTTTACGTGAATACGCAACGAATTTAAAATAAAACCGCGCCGTGATAAATTCCATATCTGCGTTCCGACGCAATGCTGTAAGCGACTGACATATTCCGCTGCAGTTGAATATCGTTTTTTCGATCTCCTCCATTGTCTACAATACAGAGAGTATCCATATAATATAGAGATTATTTCCACTTCGCATTGTATTTCAATGATAAATTCTTTCCTCAATTTAGAATCGATTTTTTTCCACGAACATACATATCTCAGCGAGAGATCATTGTTTACTACCACAATTTTCCGACTTTTCCCATTATTATAATATTATATTTGTTCTTTACTTAAAACTTTATTATCATATTACTATAGTTATACTCTTCATATTCTTACTCATGCCTTATGTTAGCGTTTTCTGTATCTTCATTAATTTTATTTTTTTATGTACTGCTTTTAGTTACACATTTCTGTTTGCTTTGTATTACACGTTTGTAAATTTTTTTCTTTTTTTTCTGTTTCTTGCGCTTTTTCTATTGAATGTCTTGTATTCACTTACTTTACCCTTCTCTCTCTATCTATCTACATAATTATGGTTTTAAAAACTCGAATCAAACTTATGTTAAAGTAATATCAGTCGAACGCGATTTCGATTCCAGCGAAAGTTCATAAAAAAATATTTAATATCAGTATTTAATATCATATAAAATCTGTTAGACTTCAATATTTATTGATCATATATTTTTTCTGCTTGCAGGCGATTTTTCGTTGCACATATATCCGGTGGAACTCGAGGACGACGGCACGTATCAATGTCAGGCTTCGCCGACAAACGACGGACAGCCGGCTTTACGATCGAGATTTGCCAAGCTAAGCGTGCTAGTACCACCGCAAAAGCCGAAGATCTTACAAGGTGACTTCCTCGTCACCACCGAAGATCGCGAGCTGGTGATCGAATGTATAAGCAGCGCCGGAAAACCGCCGGCGGAGGCAAGTATCCTTTCCTCTTTCTGTATCTTCTGGTATCTTTGTCAACGTATATATATGTATACACACACACACACACACACACACACACACACACACACACACACACACATATATATATATATACCAATAGGATTACCCGAGATTAGACCGGATTAATAGCCGTGAAAGCAGCCTCCGGCGATTGCATCTGGAAACTTCGTGGATATCCCTTGGCAATGGGCAGTACGTTGCTTCGAAGATTATGCTCGATTGATTTTACGTTTAGCCGTATCTCTCCTAATCATTTCATTTCCGAAAATGTCTCTTGTTGTACTGGTAGATCCATCTCGTTATTATTCATGTATTATCAATTCTAAGCGAAAAATATCATAAATAAACGTATACAATCAAGTTCGTTTGAAAGTGAAATTGTAAGTTTCAACGTATACGCGTAATGAAATTTTATATATTAAAGATGTTATTTTTGCGCTGTTCATTTCGACGCGTGTAAGTTTAGTAACTCTATTTATTATATTGTTTAACGTTAAGAGTTAAACAATTATTATTTATTCCCAAAATAAATATATTTAAAAACTTGGTTTATACCACATTTCTTTGATGAATATATCAACGTAATGTGTGAAATATACGTATATCAAAACTTTATGCTATATCTAATACTATCTAAAGTTATATGCTATCGTATTATTCGTGATAATATATCTTAACATGGCTCTGTACATATAAACTGAGTTATAGTTACGGATCCGTCATAAAACAGAATGAACATATCCACATATCAAATCCCCTTATTTCCGGTAAATTGCTGAGCAGAAATACGAGAACTATTTTTCTCACAATTAACCTTCTCAAATTATGTGTCATATCAATGGAACGTGATTCGAAGTTGCTTTTATCGCGTACAAATAAATAAGCAGACAATATTGTTCAGTGTCAAATTAGACTCATTGGAAGGCTTTCGGGTCACACGGATTTTAACTGAAATCGATAATGTAAAAAATACGATCCAAAAGTTATTATTCCTGCTGATTAACTGAATTAAAAGCGAAAACGCGGCATGCTTAGTAGTCAAATATGTAGTAGGAGTCGAATCTGAATCGGGGCTGAAGCCATGGGTTGCACTTCTTGCCGCAAAGTCCACTCAGCAGAACGCGTGGTTCCGCGCAACAAAAACAACTTCGAATCACGGTTGGTGAGTCTGAGATTTATGTGGGTTACCTATGTCCCTACACGTCCAGCCCGTCAGTTAATACTGATTGCTCTTGTAACTCCATCCCTTCTGAACTTATAAACGTATAAAACACGTTTGACACACAATACACGTATTTGGATAAATAAAGTATGGGCGTGCGAGGAAGAAATTAGTTTGAAAAGAGAGAAAGAACAATATAATTCTAAATTTTACATTACAATACAAGCTACATACTGATATAAATTAGCATCGTTAACAGTTATTGTTTTTGCACTTAATACTGCAAGTAGTAATAGCTTAATAATACGAGAGCATTTTTCGCATTAAGGAAAATATTTTAACCGTAATAATCGCAATAACGTAATATGGTATGCTATGATACAATTATCCCTGTGTAAAATATCATTAAAGAGGATGGATAAATGCTTTGATATACAATATTACACTCAGACTAGTAAAGTGACTGCTTTACGAGACACATGTAATACCAGGAAAAAGTTCTCGTTAACTTTGTGAGCTTGCAAGATGTGTTTCCATAATATTCGTGACAAAAGGAAGTTTATCCTTATATAAAAGAGCTTAAACTTAATGACTGCTATGGAGATAAGGGTTTTCCATTACGCTAATGTACCGCCTACGGATTTCATACGGCGCGCTTTATTTTCATTCATTACGTAGCAAAAGTTCGGCTATGCAAACCTAACAACATCGAAAGTTATCACGGTTGCATAACTTTCCATTACAATTGCACGCTAAGAACTTTTTCGCAAGACAATACGTACAGGGTGCTCCAAATCTACTTACTCGACCATCTCTTTCATATAAAACTTTATTGATCTATAAATATATTTAATGTGCAAATATTTTAAATGATTTCAAAAAGTTTGTAAAAATCACTTGTAAGGAGGAAAACTTACGAGTATATAGATACCTGTGTAAAATTTTCAAATTGTCTATTTTTTTGTGTGAACTTTAAGACCACCTTTTACATATTATAAACGTAGGAAATGAACAAAATCTACCGCAATCAAACAGCTTATTAAAAGTTACGAAATGTAGTACGTCCAATACATTTGTAAATATCGAAATAATTCAAGAATACGAGGAGTCTGTGTCAAGCATGAATTTTATCTTTAGATAAATATACGATTCCGACGTTCACTGTCGTTAATGTTAAATTCAGAAGCAGCTAGTTAATCGACAACTGGCGAAGAATTTAATGAAATTTGTTTCTCGATCGCTCGCAAACGCATGCTTTTTAATTAAAATTATGCAAATCCACGATTAATGGCGCGATCGGGGAATCGACACGCGAGTAATGATCACAGAATATTTAAACACGAAAAAATATCCATTTTGAATGTATTCCCGCGGCATACAAAAAGAATACATTAAATCATAGAGTGATTAAAATGGTCGACTGCAATCTGATAGAATATTGAACCACATAATCGTACAGAAGTTCCATAATTTCAGTGGAATATTAATGATGAAAATAAATGGCATTGCAATTCTCAGAGAAATAATTTAATATGGCTTTTGTAACGTTGACTATATTGTACGTGTATATTGGTTATGTATCATGTATATTTTTCTTAAAAACTAGGTTCGCAATTCGTGATGCATCAAATCGCGCAAATCCGCGAAAAGTATCATATTCTACAAGAGCTTAATTTTCACATTATATTCATTACCACGAAACCACATTTTGCGTATACCCATTAATTAAATCGATATTCTCCGGTTGGTGTTACAAATATTATTACGAAAATAGGCTATGCACAACATTCGAATTTCAATCATTCGAATAGTCTCATTATACATGGAATTCTCATTGAATCGTCATTTCAATCGTTTTATGAAAAATTCCATAAGATGTGCTAATGGCTGCATCTATAGGTATCGAAATGGATGAATGAAAAAAACACGATAAAAAAAAGCGGTGACTAGCAAAAACTAGCAAAGAGAAATGATATATGAATAATAAAAAATAATTTTACAAAAATCTGTTCTCTCCATAAAGTAACAATCATTTTTACAACGATGAATAAACCATTATATTTTGAGTAAAATAACGACCATACTTTTATTATTTGTTTAATATTATACACATGCGATGACTGTTATTTTATATATGTATAATATACGCGTATAACCGTTATACATATACATATACTATATGTAATTATATAAACTGTCAAACATTATATTAAATTATTTGTTTGTCTCAATTTTAGCATTTAAATTTATTTACTCTCTCAAAATTTAAAATTCATTTTTCGGCAATAGTACTTTTCATAAATTTTCGTTAATTGCGTTATTATTGCGCCCGCGATTCTGTTTAGTCAAACAATAGACTACCTACATAATCGATCATTGACGTGATTCAACATTATCCGCTCACGGAGCGGAAAAATGTAACGAAAGCTACTCGCGTAAAATTCCGATGCATTGTTGGATCAGTGAAAGCGTTAGAGTAAGAACGAAAGAGTGAAGTTGCTAATCACGCGATATCGTGCGTACAGTTCGTGCGGTTTCATCATTAGACCGCTTTTCTTCGCGTACCGTGTGCAGTATTATCAGAACATGAAAAGTAAAATGTATAAGGTGTCATAAAAAGTAATAAACGGAAGTCAGCGATAAAAATACATGATACATTTCAATCTCCAATGCATTCAGAATCTAGACGTTTCTAACAGACTTTTATCGCAAAAACCATTTTTTTTTTACATTAAATGTCTGTTCACAAAATACGCTGTTTTTCGGCGCCTGGTTCAAATTGGCGAAAATCTGTTATCGGTTTATAAGCTCGACCCATAGGCGCCCATGAATGATTACATCCGATACGGTCCTGAAGAATATTTATATTTGATTTTTATTTACTCGGTTTTTTTTTGTGTCATTGGAATTTTTTTAATGTTGGCAGTGAGCTAAATAAATATTCCATTACAGAAATTTGCAAATCTCTTCTTGAAAATTTATGTTCATCTTCTTTGAAATATGCACAGCTTTAAAAAATTAATACATTTTTTAAAGCTGCATATTTCGAACAAGATGAACATAAATTTTCAATCATATAACTTTATCTTGTTTAGTATATCTGAAAAAATATATTTCACTATATGTATTTATTACTAAAATTTAATAAAAAATCTAATTTGTTACAAAAATATATTATGAAAAATTTAATTCATATTATATTAAGATCATTTCATTCTTAATTTATACTATAATAAAAAATTAAAATATATTAAATGTCTTTTAAACAAATCAGTCGAGGGAACGATTGTATAAATACATTATACTTTGCGCTAAAATAAAATAGTATCGAGGAAGGTTAATTAAATTTTCGGTAAACTCTTGCTATAGAATTCGCTTGACTTTCTTTCTGTTTATTGTGCTTCGCGTATCTATCGAAAAGTTTACGGGATGAATAAAACAGAAGGATTTTCACGAAATAATTTTCACGAAGTCGGGCAACTGTAAAGTTGTCTTCGTCGCGCGTATAATTTTGAGATTAATATTAAACAGCGTCAAATAATTGTTCCCGTAACACGTAACGTCTACTTGCCACAATTCTCTCACAATTGTTTAAATTATTGTATTTCATACACTTTCACTCTGATATTTCTCGCCTCCTCTATCTCATTCTCTTCGTCTTCTCGACAACATCAAAGTTTTAAGACTTCCTAGATATCGCATTGCCGCCAAAACTCGCGAGATACCACGAGTTTCCTCAAAGTAGGATTTTAATATTGCTTTTAGAGTATCTCAAATGTTCTATTGTTCTCTATTCATATTACATTGAGAAAATGTACAAAATGTATCTATATTCATATTGACATTTAAATTATCTAACGAACAACAACAATTTGTCAAATTATTACCGTTAATTTAACTTGAGAAATCTCGGGACTCTCTTCGCGCGATAAAATCGAAGGAAACATTTAATAAATGCAGATCTCTCGATTTTACGACTTAATGTACAAGCCATCTCGTTCCCTCTGAGATGCTCGGTCGGGCGACGCTCTAAGCCGCCGATATTGCTGAATCTATCACGGCCTTATCAGCCTTCATTAGGCGAATCGCACGGAAGGAAAAAAAAAGGAAAGAAAAAGCGAGCGGATGAGAGAGAGAGAGAGAGAGAAGGAATAGTGCAATTCCGCTAGAAATTCAGAGTCACCACAGTCGAATGCTTCGCAGCTCTCACCATAATCCGATTTTGCGTCTCTCTTCTTTCCTGAATCCGCTGTCGCGCGCACACCCTCTCTCGCGCACTCCCTCCGTTTGCCTTTCAACTGATAACTAGTAATTAAACAGCTCCAACAACGGAATAGGGCATTTACTCGTGCAATTCCTATCCCTGCCTCCTTTCTTCAACACCACCACCCTCCCCCCCCCCCC